>NW_016807544.1:2931406-2935012 GCF_001698545.2 Rhinopithecus bieti | reverse complement strand
GTCGAGATCGTGCCACTGCACTCCAGCCTGGGTAATAGAGTGAGACTTCGTCTCAAAAAAAAAAAAGAAAAAGAAAAAAACAGGCCGGGCGCAGTGGCTCATGCCTGTAATCCCAGTACTTTGGAAGGCCGAGGAGGGTGGATCATGAGATCAGGAGATTGAGACCATCCTGGCTAACACGGTGAAACCCCGTCTCTACTAAAAGTACAAAAAATTAGCCGGGCATGGTGGCGGGCGCCTGTAGTCCCAGCTACATGGGAGGCTGAGGCAGGAGAATGGCGTGAACCCGGGAGGTGGAGCTTGCAGTGAGCCGAGACTGGGCCACTATACTCCAGCCTGGGCGACAGAGCGAGACTCCGTCTCAAAAAAAAAATGGAATCTTCCCTCTCCTTGAAACACCTTTCCTGAAACCTGTTCTATCAGGTCACCACCTGCTCTGCCTATGAGACAGCAATCTTTGATGTAGTGCATGACATTTACTATACCTCTCCTTCTTCACCACCGATTCTCTGCCTACACTATCACTTCCACTGCCAGCACTGGCAAACCCCTGACACATGCATGCACACATAGGCACCTTGCCTTTGGAGTATTGCTTCTGGTTCTACCACTCTACTGAAACTGCTCTCTTCAATGTCACTAATGACATCTTAGGCAGCAAATACTGTATGGTTTACAGTCCTCATTACCTTTGACTTCTTTATAACATTTGATATTCTCTTTTTTTAGGGGGAGGGGGGGTTGAAGCCTTGCTCTGTCACCCAGGTTGGAGTGCAGTGGCACAATCATGGCTCACTGTAACCTCCGCCTCCTGGGTTCAAGTGATCCTCCCACCTCAGCCTCCCAAGTAACTGGGATTACAAGCGTGCACCACCACACCCAGCTGATTTTTATATTTTTAGCAAAGACAGGGTTTCACCATGTTGGCCAGGCTGGTCTCAAATTCCTGATCTCAAATGATCCGCCCACCTAGACCTCCCAAAGTGCTGGGATTACAGACGTGAGCCACCACGCCCAGCCTCTCTCCTTGAAATTGCTTTTCCAGTAACTCAACAGAAAAATTGGCAAAAAAAAATCTATGAGGATATACATCAAACTGACAACAGGGGTAAGTACTTGACAAGGCATTAAGACTAGAGATGACAGTTACTGTGAAATTTATTTTTATCTGTGATTTTTATCCTTTTTGAAGGATAATGTATTACTTGTATAATTAAGATTAATTTTACAGGGCTGGGAGCAGTGGCTCACGCCTGTAATCCTAATGCTTTGGGAGGCCGAGGCAGTTGGATCGCTTGAGACCAGGCTGGCCAACATGGTGAAATCCCACCTCTACTAAAAATACAAAAATTAGCCAGGCGTGGTGGCGTGCACCTGTAATTCCAGCTACTTGAGAGGCTGAGGGAGGAGAATTGCTTGAATCTGGGAGACAGAGGTTGCAGTGAGTTGAGATTGCACCACTGTACTCCAGCCTGGGTGACAAGGAGAGACTCTTTGTCTCACAGAAAAAAAAAAAAAGATTAATTTCACAAATATGAAAAAGATTATACCAAGCCAGTTACAAAATAAATTCAGATCTGTAGCTAAGAAACACATGAAAAAAAGTTCAAATAATCACCCAAAGCATTAGACAAACAATAAAAAATAAAAGAAGATGTTAATTTTTTGCCTATTAGATTTCTCTCTCAGACATACACACACAGACACAGGCAAGTATTAACAAAGGGGTGGCCAGGCATGGTGGCTCACACCCGTAATCCTAGCATTTTGGGAGGCCTAGGCGGGCGGATCACCTGACGTCAGGAGTTTGAGACCCAGCCTGGTCAACATGGTGAAACCGTGTCTCTACTAAAAATACAAAAAATTAGCTGGGCATGGTGGCACACATCCATAATCCCAGCCACTCCGGAGGCTGAGGCAGGACAACTGCTTGAACCCGGGAGGCGGAGGTTGCAATGAGCTGAGATCACGCCACTGCACTCTAGCCTGCGTGACACAGCGAGACTCAGTCTCCAAAACAAAACACCAAAGGTGTAAGGAAATTGGTACTTTCATATTACTGAAGGGAATATAAACTGGAATAGCTTTTTTAGAAGGTAATACGGCAAACTATCAAAATTTAAATACACACATCCTTTGACTTAGCAACTCTAAGAATACATCTTATAATAATATTCATAAGTTCATGGATGCCCGCTGTAAGTGCTGTCTGTGATAGAAAATAAATTGAAATGATCTAAACGTCTATCAATGAGGATATCCACCACTGGGTATCTACATAAGAGAACACTATGCAGCCATTTCATGTGCTGACATCAAAAAACAGTCATGATACTGTAAAGTGAAAAATACTGGCTTGCCCAATTTTCTAATATTTTCTTCTACTTCCTGTAGTATCCTCTCTTCATTGTTTCATTCTCTAAACATAGTCGTTGACAAAGTTTGACCCTTGTCTTCCTCTTCTCTTCTGCTTTTATTTGAATTGCTCGACAGTTCACAGAGCTTAACTACCACCTCTCTGCTAATGTTCTTCAAGTCTCTATCTCGAATATCAACTTTTTCCCAAGCTCTAGTACTTCATTTCTAAACTTCTGCTAGCAATGTCTAATTCAGTGACCCACAGGTACTGTCAACTAAATTAGATATGAGCCACAGAAAGATATAAAACTAAACGGATTCTTCACACAAGAAAACATGGCCAGGCATGGTGGCTCATACTTGTAACCCAAGCACTTTGGGAGGTCAAGGCAAGAGGATTGCTTAAGCCCAGGAGTTCAAGACCAGCCTGGGCAACATGGCAAAACCCTGTCTCTACATAAAATACAAAAAAAATTAGCCAGGCGTGGTAGTGTGTGCCTGTAGTCACAGCTACTCGGGAGGCTGAGGTGGGTGGATGACCTGAGCCTGGGAGGTCAAGGCTGCAGTGAGCCATGATCACACCACTGTACTCCAGCCCGGGTGGGAGTGAGACCCTGTCTCAACAACAACAACATGAAAACACAGGAAAGCATTTTTTCTTCATCACCTTTCCTTCAAGCTTACAACTTCTCTCCTCAGTTGCTAGAACTATTGATTCTACCTCTGAATCCTCTCATCAACTCTTTCCCTTGATTGCTACTGCCACTACCATACTTCAAACCCCATTAATTTCCACCTAGATCATGGCAACATCATCTTAATGATGCCTAGTATATGCCTCTCATGATCTCAGTGTCCACCCAACAATTCATCTCACACAGTGCTGCCAGCTTACGAAGGCACAGGTCTGCTCACATTACCCTTCCGCTCAACAATCTCCGTTCCCCAGTGATCACTGAATAGCAGACAGACATCTAAACCAGTCACTCAAAGGAAACCTTGAGCTTGTCAATAACTCCTAACAGGTTTTAAAATGGGAATGCTGGTTCCCCAACATTTAAATATTTCCTTTCTTTCTACTCATATTGAAAAACTAGCCGGGCGAGGTGGCGGGCGCCTGTAGTCCCAGCTACTCGGGAGACTGAGGCAGGAGAATGGTGTAAACCTGGTAGGCGGAGCTTGCAGTGAGCTGAGATCCGGCCACTGCACTCCAGTCCGGGCGACAGAGCGAGACTCCGCCTCAAAAAA
>NW_016807544.1:2923446-2927917 GCF_001698545.2 Rhinopithecus bieti | reverse complement strand
AAAAAAAAAAAAAAAAAAAAAAAAAGAGATACTCATTTGTATGATGTGCAGACAGAATGGAGGGCTGATGGTAAAAATATTGTAATACAGTGAAAAGAATATTGGACTTGGGATTCAGATTCGACATCAGAGTTTAAGCTTGAGCAAATAATTTACCTCTGTAAACTTCAAGTTTCTTAGCAGTAAAACAGGGATAATAACTGCCTTGATATTTCATAGGATTATATAAAAATGTAACACTGGGTTGGGTACAGTGGCTCACGCCTCAGCACTTTGGGAGGCTGCTTGAGGCCAGGAGGTCAACACCAAACTGTGCCTGTAGTCTTATCTCCTCGGGAGGCTGAGACAGGAGGACTGTTTGAGCCCAGGCTTTTGAAGCTACAGTGAGCTATAATCGTGCCACTTCACTCCAGCCTGGGAGACACAGTGAGATCCTGTTTCTTAAAACAGAAAAAATTTACTGATAGACACTGTTCTAAGTGTATTATTGTATTAAATAGATCATTTAATTTAATCTTCATAACTGACTTAGGAGTTGAGTAACTTGTGTGGTCAAATAGCTAGCAAGTGATGAGTAGCCCAGGTGCAGTGGCTTACATCTGTAATCCCAGCACTTTGGGAGGCTGAGGCGGGCAGATCACTTGAGGTCAGGAGTTTGAGACCAGCCTGGCCAACATGGCAAAACCCCGTCTCTACTAAAAATACAAAAATTAGCTGGGCGTGGTGGTGCACACTTGTAGTCCCAGCTACTCAGGAGGCTGAAGCAGGAGAATCACTTGACCCTGGGAGGCAGAGGTTGTAGTGAGCTGAGATCACACCACTGCACTCCAACCTGGGTGATAAGTGAGACTCCATCTCAAAAAAAAAAAAAAAAAAGTGATGAACCCAGACATTCTGTCTTCAGACCCGGCATTCTTACTCACAGCTAAGCAAGAACAGATGGTTACTTTGCAAACCATCAAATACTATACAACATTAGGTAATTATGAAAGTCAGAGAGAGTATATGACTTCTATAGTTCCACAACTGATTACTCAAATACAAGAACAGAACCAGTTCAATCCTATTTCCACAGACTTCTTCGTCGATCAAACGAGGATGATGTTTCCTATTACAGGCCACCAAACATTTTAGTAAGTATGTAAATAGTGATAAAATTGTATGGCCAGGCCGGGCATGGTGGCTCACGCCTGTAATCCCAACACTTTGGGAGGCTGAGGCAAGTGAATCATGAGGTCAGGAGATCGAGACCCATTCTGGCTAACATAGTGAAACCCTGTCTCCACTAAAAATACAAAAAAATTAGCCGGGCGTGGTGACAGGTGCCTGTAGTCCCAGCTACTTGGGAGGCTGAGGCAGAAGAACGGCATGAACCTGGGAGGCGGAGCTTGCAGTGAGCCGAGATTGCGCCACTGCACTCCAGCCTGGGCGCGACAGAGCCAGACTCCGTCTCAAAAAAAAAAAAAATGTATGGCCGGGTATAGTGGCTCATGCTTGTAATCCCAACACTTTGGAAGGCCGAGATGGGAGGATCCCTTGAGGCCAGGAATTCCAGACAAGCCTGGGAAACACAGTAAGATCTCATCTCTGAAAAAAAAAATTTTTTTTTTTTTAAATTAGGCATGGTAGTGCATGCCTGTAGTTCTACTTTGGAGGCTGAGGTGGGAGGATTGTTTGAGCCCAGGACAGGAGTTTGAGGCTGCAGTAAGCCATGATCATGCCACTGTACTCTAGCGTGGATAACAGAGAGGGATCCTGTCTCTAGAAGAAAAAAACAGAAAGAAAAAAGAGAGTATGGCCATGGTCTTATAATATAGAAGGGGTCACATATTAATCTCTGAAAATGCATCTCTTTTTGGCTTTCAAACAGGGCAATAGCCCCACAGTACATACCTGAAAGCTGCCTGGGTTAATGGCTAGAGTATGTTCTAACTGTTCAGGAACCATGTCACACGGGTGGTAGAATGTGTATCTCACACTGTCCAAATTGGTTTTATTTTTAAAAGAATAATTCCATACATTACCTTATAAAAGTAGGTAACCTAATTTTGATTTTAAAAGTGAATTGAGGCCAGATGCAGTGGCTCACACCTATAATCCCAATACCTTGAGAAGCCAAAGCAGGAGGATTGCTTGAGCCCAAGAGTTCAAGACCAGCCTAGGCAATATAGTGAGACCTTCTCTCTACAAAAAATAAAAAAGTTAGTAAGGCAAGGTGGTGCACACCTGTAGTTCTAGCTACTTGAGAGGCTGAAGTGGGAGGACTGCAAGAGCCTGGGAGTTCAAGGTTGCAGTGAGCTATGATTGCACCACTGTACCCCAGCCTGGGTGACACAGCAAGACTTTGTCTCAAAAAAAAAGAAAAAAGCTTATGCAGTAACATATAAAGGAAAAAAAATCATTTAAAAAATGAATTGAGCATTTTGTGTGTCTACCACTCTGTGTTTTTTGGTTTTTCTTTTGAGAGAGTCTCGCTCTGTCACCCAGGCTAGAGTGCAGTGGCACCATCTCGGCTCACTGCAACCTCCTCCTCCTGGGTTCAAGCAATTCTCCTGCCTCAGCCTCTCAAGTTGCTGGGATTACAGGGGAATGCCACCACACCCAGCTAATTTTTGTATTTTCAGTAGAGACAGGGTTTCACCATATTGGCCAGCTTGTCAAAACCTCAAAATCTTTAAAAAAAACAAAAATCTTTTTGAGACAAGGTCTTGTTCTGTCACCGAGGCTGGAATGCAGTGATGCAATCATGGCTCACTGCAGCCTAGACCTCCTGGGCTCAATCGATCCTCCCACCTCAGCCTCCTAAGTAGCTGGGACTACAGGTGTGCACCACCACACCTGGCTAATTTTTGTATTTTCTGTAGATATGAGGTTTTGCCATGTTGCCCAGGCTGGTCTTGAACTCTGGGCTTAGGTGATCTGCCTGCCTCGGCCTCCCAAAGTACTGAGATTACAGGCATGAGCTACCATGCCCAGCTGAAATCTTCAAATGAAAAAGTTACTATAGCGAATTAATAATGATTTACTGAAGAGTTATGGGATGTACATTTTACCATTTTCTCTAAATCAAGATGAAGAGATGAGGAAAGAAAACACTCCAGTGGGGCATTCCTGTGACAAACAAATTATCAGTCTTGGGTTTTACCATATACTGAAATCACAGCCAAGATGAGCCACGCAGTCCATTCAGGGAGGTACTTGATAAACACCAGGGCCATGAGGGCACTAATCATAATGAGATATGCCTGCTGGAGTCGAAGTGGACCTTTCCAGTGAATGGAAATCATTCCCACCACACCAAAATTCCAGATCAGGAGTGCAACAGTAATGTAGTCCACAGCAACGTTATAGGTTTTAAACACTTCCCTGAAAAAAAATTAAACAGATTTTAAAAGATTTATGTGTATTGTACATAAATCTTACATACTTTTCATCAAAATGTTATTTAGAATAATGTGATGGCTCCCAAACATTAGATATTCATATCCCACCTTTATAATGTTACCATAACCTATATCAACTGTGCTATTATTTATTTAATACTTTCCTTTAAATTAATTTACTTTTTTTTTTTTTTTTTTGAGCCAGGATCTCATTTTGTTGCCCAGGCTGGAGTAAAGTGGTGCAATCATGGCTCACTGCAGTCTTGACCTCTGGAGATCAGGTGGTCCTCCCAGCTCAGCCTCCTAAGTAGCTGGGACAACAGGTGTGTGCCACCATGCCCAACTAATTTTTCTAATTTTTTTTGTAGAGATAGGGTTTCACCATGTTTGCCTAGGTTGATCTAAAACTCCTGGGTTCAAGCAATCCACCCGCCTCAGCCTCCCAAAGTGCTGGGATTACAAGCATGAGCCATGGTGCCTGGCCAATTAATTCACTTTTTTCCCTCAAGTTGAACAATTCACTTTTTTTCCCCAAGCTGAACTTTTTCTTAACAGGAAGCTCTGTATCATTCATATAAATGGGAAATCAGCTGCACAGGCCATAACTATAAAATAAGTACAAAAGGAAAAAAGATCATATAATACCTAAAATACCATACTATACTTTGGGAAATATTAGTTTAAAACATCTGAAATTAGAAAAAAATTAAACATGTGCTAAAAAATTTTATAGCTAGGACATAAATTTTCATACAATGAGATTTAGCAGTCATTAAAAATAGATATATGCAGGATAGGCACAGTGGCTTACGCTCTAATCCCAGCACTTTGGGAGGCTGAGGTGGGAGGAACTTGAGGTCAAGAATTCCAGACCAGCCTGGTCAACACAGTGAGACTCTACCACTACAAAAACATTTTAAAATTAGCTAAAGGTGATGGCACATGCCTGCAGTCCCAGCTACTCAGGAGCCTGGGGCAGGAAGATAGCTTGAGCCTGGGAGTTGGAGGCCGCGTGAGCTATGATGACACTACTGCACTCCAGCCTGGGCAGCAGAACAAGACTCTAACTCTAAAAAAGAAAAGAAAAA
>NW_016807544.1:2894126-2923133 GCF_001698545.2 Rhinopithecus bieti | reverse complement strand
ATATATATATAAATACGTATTTTGGAATTTCAAAGTGGGAGATAAATCATCTTTCCAGATAGTATCTGAAACCCAAAGTTTATGCTTAAAGGTGTGCTTTCTTTCTCCTTCAAAGCAGAAGAATCATCATACACACAAACACACACACGCTTTTATATATACACAATACAGGATCCCATTTATGATCCCATTTGTGCGAAACAGTGTGAGAGAAGAGTAGATGAGAAATTGATACATTAATTCCTGAAAGCATGACAGGACTTATCTTTAGGTGGTGGGAATCTGGTCATTTTTCTTCTTTATAATCTTACATAATATCTTTTTAAAAAAACAATGACTATTCAGTATTTCTACAATGAAGAAAACGTTATTTTAATTTTGGGGAGGAAAAATCCACCATCTAATAACAAAGAGATTGCAACTATAGAAGATGCCTGAGGTAACTGAGGAGAAAGCAAGCACGCCTTTAGGCATAAACTTTGAGTTTCAGGTACTGTCCAGAAAGATGATTCCTCTCCTACTTTGAAATTCCAAAATAGAGTAAACATTGAAATTTCTGGACAATGTAGATATTTATATTAAGCATTTCCGGTATCCTCGAACTAAAACAAAAACGAACAAACAAAAAAACCTATTTATTAATCTTTGCCTAGGTAACACATGAATAAGATAAAAAATTCACAACAGACACTGTGAAAAGTAGGTTTTCTCCCCATTGTGTCCCATGGTTCCCCTCTCTAGAGGAAAGCACTATTTTTTCTTGAGATGGGGTCTTGCTATGTTGCCCAGGCTGGCTATGAACTCCTAGGCTCAAGCAATCCCCGTCTCCACCTCCAAAAATGTTGAGATTACAGGTGTGAGCCACTGTGCCTGGCTGGAAAGCACTATTATTAATTTCATGTACATCCTTCCAGAAAATCTATACATATCATACATATACTTTTCTACTTGACACAAATGATAGCATATTTTAATTTTTTTAATAGAGACAAGGTCTGTCACCCTGGATAGAGTGCACAATCATAGTTCACTGCAGCCCCAAAGTCCTTGGCTCAAGTCATCCTCCTGCCTCAGCCTCCCAAGCAGCTGGGACTATAGGCATGCACCACCATGCCTGGCTAAGTTTTGTATGCTTTGTAGAGATGGAGTTTCACTATGTCGCCCAGGCTAGTCTAGAACCCCTGGGCTCAAAGGATCCTCCCACCTCGGCCTCCCAAATAGGTGGGATTACAAGTGTGAGCCACCACATCCAGCCTTAAAATTTCTCAATAATAGATCTTGCATATTATCTTTTTTTCACTCTTCTAAGCTGTCACTTTATTCACTTAAAATATCTATTTCTTCAGAAGCAGGCACAGGGACTGCTGGCCCTCAGTTTTATTCACTTAAAATATCTATTTCTTCAAAAGCAGGAACAGGGACTGCTGGCCCTCAGTGCCCCTGCTCTCCTCTGCACAGCCTGAGTACAATGTACGTAAGAAGGGGTAACCTGAGCTGGAGAGGGCCTGGAGCCACATCAGACCCATCCACCCAATTGTTGGCCTGCAGCTGGCTGTGGATCCAAAGGAAGGTAGAGGCCAGCTCAGTCTACACATGCTACTGCTCAGTGCCTACCCGGTCATGGGAGACCAACACATGGTAAAGGTCAAGGGCTTCTTGGAAGGGAGTCAGCAGCCTGTGCAAGATGTTCTCCACACTGCTCAGCTTAAGGGGGGTTGGGGGCAGGACCTCAACTGGCACCTCTGCTTTACCAGTGTCCAGGGCTTGCACAATTCTTGTTTACTCATAGATATTTAATCTTTTTTGCTGCTATCATAAATGGGACTTGTCCTATTATTATGTTTTCTAACTAGTTGTTTATGTGAAGGTTATTGATTTGTGTTTTCATTTTATTTTACTTTTTTGAGATGGAGTTTCGCTCTCGTTGCCCAGGCTGGAGTGCAATGGTGCAATCTCGGCTCACTGCAACCTCCACGCCATTCTCCTGCCTCAGCCTCCCAAGTAGCTGGGATTACAGGCACCCACCACCACGCCCGGCTAATTTTTTGTATTTTTAGTAGAGGTGGGGTTTCACTATGTTGGCCAGGCTGGTCTCCAACTCCTGACCTCAGGTAATCCACCCACCTCAGCCTCCCAAAGTGCTGGGATTACAGGCATGAGCCACGGCACACAGCCAGGATATTTTTGTTTAATTTTGTAATCAATTGCCTTACCAAACTTACTGAGTAATTTGAACTGGTTTTCGGTTAGTTCTAAAACAAAGTAAACAATCATTTTATCTCCAAATATTGGTAATTTAACCTTCTTTTCCAAAGTACATAGTTCTTATTTCTTTCTCTTGTTTAATTGTGTTTGATAGTCCCTCCAGAGCAATGCTAGATAATTGGTGATAAAGAAAACTTTCATCTCAGCCGGGCACAGTGGCTCACGCCTGTAATCCCAGCATTTTGGGAGGCGGAGGCAGGTGGATCACCTGAGGTCAGGAGTTCAAGACCGGCCTAGCCAACATAGTGAAACCCCTGCTCTACTAAAAATACAAAAATTAGCCAGGCATGGTGGCAGGCGCCTGTAATCCCAGCTACTTGGGAGGCCTTGAGGCAGGAGAATTGCTTGAACCCGGGAGGCGGAGGTTCCTGTGAGCTGAGATCACACCATTGCACTACAGTCTGGATGACAGAGTAAGACTCTGTCTCAGAGAAAAAAAAAGAAGAAGAGAAGAGAAGAGAAGAGAAGAGAAGAGAAGAGAAGAGAAGAGAAGAGAAGAGAAGGAGAGGAGAAGAGAAGAGAAGAGGAGAAAAGAAAACCTCTATCTCATTCCTGACCTTAGTAGGCAAGCTTCTAGTTTCCCTATGAGGATGACATTGGCCTTTAGAATGAGATGCATACATTTTATAATGTTAGAGATTTATTTATTTATTTATTTTTAGAGACTGGAGTGCAGTGGTGCAATCATAGCTCACCACAGCCTTGAATTCCTGGGCTCAAGCCATCCTCCCACCTTAGCATCCCGTGCAGCTAGAACTACAGGCACACACCACAATTAGCTAACTTACTTTTTGTAGAGGCAACATCTTGTTACGTTGCACAGGTTGGTATCCAACTCTCAACCTCAAGCTATCTTCCTACCTTAGCCTCCCAGAGTATTGAGATTATAAGCATGAGCCACCAAACCCCACCCCATCTATTTGTTTTATTAAGAAATCTGATCAAGAACACGTGTGGAATCATCAAATGCCTTTTAGCACGTACAGAGATGATGATCTAGTGATATGGCAACTTATAATGAAGCAGTCTTCCATTCTGCAAACTCCACTTGGTCAAATGTATTATTATGGCAGGGGGAGGTGGCTCATGCCTGTAATCCCAGTACTTTGGGAGGCCAAGGTGGGCGGATCACGAGGTCAGCAGATCGAGACCATCCTTGCCAACATGGTGAAACCCCGTCCCTACTAAAAATACAAAAATTAGCTGCGCGTGGTGGTGCACACCTGTAGTCCCAGCTACTCGGGGGGTTGAGGCAGGAGAATCGCTTGAATCCAGGAGGTGGGGGTAGCAGTGAGCTGAGATCATGCCACTGCACTCCAGCCTGGGCGACAGAGTGAGACTCAAAAAAAAGTATTATTCTTTTTATCTATTGCTGAATTCTCTTAATATTCTGTTATTCTTTTGAGATCAATAAATATAACTGACCAATAGTTTTCTTTTACTTGGTAAATTGCAAGGCTTTAGTTATCAATGTTATGCTGGCTTCTTTAATTAATTAATTAATTAAATTAAAATTAATCTGGAACCTTTTTTTCTTTTTATATGTTCTGGAACACTTAGTATTAGAGTTACCATTCCTTAAATAAACGTTTAACAGAATTTCCTCATGAATCCACTGGGGCCCGGTACTATTGTTATTTGTGCAGGTGGGGTGGAAACTTCTTCGTAACTTTCTGTATTTCTTCTTTGCTCTGTTTAAATTTTCTCTCTCTTCAGGGGTCAGTTTTGATAATTTTTTTTCTAGAATATCATCCATTTCACATAGATTCTAATATTTGCTTCTTTTGTCTGTAGTTATTTCCTTTAACCCTCTACCAAAGAAATAACTCTCCAATTTATTTATTAGTTTTGCTGCCTCTTTGAATTTAAGAGCTAGTGCAATTGTTTACAAACTGTATTCTGCCACTTGAGCTGAGAAAAAGACCAGGCTGGCACATCTCTGAGCTTCACTATTCTCGTTGACAGACCAGATCCACTTTTTTCTATGTTATATATGAAAATTTCATATAAGATTTCGTTTGAAAGAAAAAAGAGTCACTGAAAAAATATAGAAGTATGAAAATCAATTACTCTGGTTTTTATACATTCTTAAAACCCTTTCTTAACATTCTGATTCAGACTTCTACTAGAAGAATATATAATCTTCAAAAAGGCTTAGAATTAACTGCAGTCTTAAGTTCTTTCAGTTCTATTTATTATAAGCAAGGAGCAACAGAAGAATGTCTCAATTAGTAATACTGACTTGTCTTTTATATACCAAGTATGACCTAAATGTGGAAACAATTAA
The DNA here is from genome assembly GCF_001698545.2 of Rhinopithecus bieti. Classification (NCBI taxonomy): domain Eukaryota; kingdom Metazoa; phylum Chordata; class Mammalia; order Primates; family Cercopithecidae; genus Rhinopithecus; species Rhinopithecus bieti. The sequence goes on along the minus strand of NW_016807544.1, from coordinate 2,918,581 downwards.
AACTTCAGAGTAATTCTTCAACAAAGTACATGGCTTTAAGAGCACAAAGGTAGTTAATTCCGAAAGATAGACCAAAAATTGCACGACTTACCCCAAGTAAATGAATGAAAAAAAGAACAGCAACAATAGAGATGATATAATAAGCCAGGCATGGATGACCTAGAAAAGAAAGCATTTCAATATAATTAACAGGTCCCACAACCCTTAAAAAGTACAAATTTTTTTTTTCTTTTTTGAGACGGGGTCTCACTTTGTCACCCAGACTGGAGTGCAGTGGCATGACCTCAGCTCACTGCAACCTCTGCCTCCTGGGTTCAAGCAATTCTCGTGCTTAAGCCTCCTGCGTAGGTGGAACCACACGTGTGTGACACCACGCTAGGCTAATTTTTGTATTTTTAGTAGAGATGGGGTTTTGCCATGTTGCCCAGGCTGGTCTCAAACTCCTGACCTCAAGTGATCTGCCTGCTTCAGGCTCCCAAAGTGCTGAGATTACAGATGTGCACCACCACGCCCGGCCCACATCTCTCTTTAAAACAACTTTATAAAATAGTACAACTTGGGAAAGGCCAACAGAATGGCTTTACCTAGATACTGGCTACTTCGTGGACAGTTGAATATTCTTTTTTTTTTTTTTTTGAGACGGAGTTTCGCTCTTGTTGCCCAGGATGGAGTGCAATGGCGCAATCTCGGCTCACCACAACCTCTGCCTCCCGGATCAAGCAATTCTCCCACCTCGCAACGTAGCTGGATTACAGACATGCACAACCACGCACTGGCTAATTTTTGTAGTCTTTAGTAGAGACAGGGTTTCTCCTGTTGGTCAGGCTGGTCTTGAACTCCAACCTGAGTGAATCCTGCCTGCCTTGGCTCCAAATTGCTGGGATTACAGGCATGAGCCACGCGCCTGGCCCAACATTTGAATATTCTAAATTAAGTTGACTGACTATCCAATACAACAAAGTTGTTTCTGGTGTTCTTCCACAAAACTTTTCCAACTTGTTACAAAAATGTTCAAACACACAGCAAAATTTAACAAATTTTACAGTGAATACCCATATATCACCCAGGGTCTACCATTCAAATTTTGCAGTACTTGGTTTATAAAATTTCTTTCTAGCTCCTCATCCATTAGTCTTTGTTATTATTAATACATATCAAAGTAAACTGAGAAGTCAGGCATGGTGACACACACCTGTATTTCCAGCACTTTGGGATGCCAAGGTGGGCAGATCATGAGGTCAGGAGTTCAAGACCAGCCTGGCCAATATGGTGAAACCCCGTCTCTACTAAAAATACAAAAATTAGCCGGGCGTGGTGACACATGCCTGCAGTTCCAGCTATTCGGGAGGCTGAGGCAGGAGAATCACTTCAACCCGGGAGGCAGAGGTTGTGGAGAGCTGAGAACGCGCCACTGCACTCCAGCCTGAGAAATAGAGCGAGACTCCATCTCAAAAAAACAAAAAAAGTAAGCTGAGAACACCTGTATATTTCCCTCCAAATACTTCAACTTTAGCCTAAATTTTATCTTACTCTTTAAAACTTGTCTGTCTTGGCCAAGACAGACATTAACCGTGGGAGATGTACGCTGGGATTCCATATTAAGCTTTAAATTAAGGACCAGAATAAATATTAAATAATTGAAATTCTCATCTTTCTTGAGAGATGCTTTTCACCTTGGTTTTTTGGCAAGGGAAGAAGGAGATATGCTCTTATTTCTTTTTTTAATTTTATTTATTTATTTCTGGGAGATGAAGCCTCACTCTGTTGCCCAGGCTGGAGTGCAGTGGCACGGTCTCGGCTCACCACAACCTCCATCTCCCAGATTCAAGCAATTCTCCTGCCTTAGCCTCCCGAGTAGCTGGGATTACAGACACCCACCACCATGCCCAGCTAATTTTTGTATTTTTATTAGAGACGAGGTTTCACAATGTCGGCCAGGCTGGTCTTGAACTCCTGATCTCAAGTGATCCACCCTCCTTAGCCTCCCACAGTGCTGGGATTACAGGTGTGTGCCACCGCGCCCGGCCTAATTTTAATTTTTTTTAACTGCACCTTATACAAGCCCCCAAATTTTTATTTATTATTTTTTGAGATAGGGTCTCACTGTGTTCGCCCAGGCTGGGGTACAGTGGCATGATCATAGCTCACTGCAATCTCAAACCACTGGGCTCAAGCCATACTCTCACCTCAGACTCCCTAGTACCTAGGACTATAGGCGTGGGTACACCACCATGCCTGGCTTTTTAAATTTTTTTTTTTTTGTAGAGGTGGGGGTCTCACTCTGTTGCCCAAACTGGTTTTGAACTCCTGGCTTCAAGTGATCCTCCGGTCTCAGACAGACTGGTGAGAGTCACCATGCCCAGTCTTATTTATTTTAAAAATAGCATTTTTCTGAATCAAAAGTAACATATGCTTATAACATTTAAGAAACACAGAAACACTAAAAGAAGAAAACTATTCTAATGGGCAGTGACAACCAAAATTAATACCAACATTTCCCTTTCAGGCCAGGCACAGTGGCTCACGCTTGTTATCCCGGCAGTGTGAGAGGCTGAAGCAGGTGGATTGCCTGAGGTCAGGAGTTTGAGACCAGCCTGACCAACACGCCAAAACCCCGTCTCTACTAAAAATACGAAAATTAGACAGGCGTGGTGGCGGGCACCTGTAGCCCCAGCTACCAGGGAGGTTGTGGTGGGAGGATTGCTTGAACCCAGGAGGTGGAGGGTGCAGTGAGCCGAGATAGCGTCACTACATTCCAGCCTGGGTGACAAAGTGAGACTGTCTCAGAAAAACAGTATGAAACAAAACAAAACAAAACCATTTCCCTTTCAGACATGTTTTCTATCTGCATGTATAGGTGTGTGTAAAGACCTTTTAATAGTGAGAATCAACTAGTGTACTGTTTACATTCTGCTTTCACAAATGTAATCTTTTATTACAAACATATTCTCATGCCACCAAATATTATTTGAAAACATGTTTTTTTTTTTAAGAGACCGGGGTCTCACTATGTTTCCCAGGCTAGACTGGAAAACCTGGGCTCAAGCAATCATCTTGTCTCAGGGTCCCAAGTAACTGGGTCTACAGGTGCGTGCCACTGCACCTGGCTTGAAACTTTTATTTATTTATATATTTTTTTATTTAGAGATGGAGTTTTGCTCTTGTTGCCCAGGCTGGAGTGCAACAGCGCAATCTCACCGCCACCTCTGCCTCCCAGATTCAAGCGATTCTCCTGCCTCAGCCTCCCAAGTAGCTGGGATTACAGGCACTCGCCACCATGCCCGCTTAATTTTTTTGTATTTTTAGTAGAGATGGGATTGCTCCATGTTGGTCAGGCCGGTCTCGAACTTCCAATCTCAGGTGATCCGCCCACCTCAGCCTCCCAAAGTGCTGGGATTACAGGCATGAGCCACTGCACCCAGCTGAAACTATGATTTTTAAATGACAAAATAATAGTCTACTCACATGGATAAACCCACAATTGAACCTTTGCCTTATGCATGGAATCTGTATTGTTTTCCCTTTCTTTCCCCAATTTTAATTTACGCTAAAATGAACATCCTACTTCACAAATATTTTTCTGTATTTCCAATTCCTTCTTTAGAATATATCATAAAAGATTACTAAATCAGTGTTCAAACTTTTCTAATTACTGATTTAATTTGGCTTAGTTACTTGACAAAAAAAGACTAATCTTGACAAAGTCAATATGCCAAATATGTTAATTTGTTATTTTCATATGCATTTCTTTTATTACTATGTTATACACACACATTTAAACAAGGCTTTCTCATCTTGCAAAAATCCCTAGTTCTGCTTTCCTGTGCTAAAGGATATGAAAGAAAACAGCCCTGCTTTAGTACACAACAGTATCTTCTCTAAACCCTAAACCATCAAGGCCAGAAATCATCTGACTTTAATAAGTTATAGTTCCTTTTATAACAAATTATGTATAATAATTAACTGCCTTTTCTGTTTCTAACATTTTAAGGTTTGGTCTTTTAGCTTCTAGGGCTTGCCATAGATATTGCATAACCAACCACTGATAGGAGAAATCCTCAGGGTTTATTTCCAAACAGGCTCTGGCAAGTTACTGATCTCTGACTCAAAAGCTCCTTTTACTAATATTGGGAGTCAAAGTAAACAACTTGTTTCTATATAATTGTTTGTGCGTGCTAAGACTTGAACATTAAAAAACATCACAACACAAATGAACAAGTCAATGTGGAAATCTGGCTGAATATAATAAACCTCTTAAACTGTCTAAAATGAAGGATAGGGCTGGGCGTGATGGCTCAGGCCTGTAGTCCCAGCAGTTTGGGAGGCTGAGGCCAGTGGATCACCGGAGGTCAGAAGTTCGAGACCAGCCTGGGCAACATGGCAAAACCTCGTCTCTACTAAAAAGGCAAAAATTAGCCAGGCATGGTGGTGGGTACCGGTAATCTCAACGACCTGGGAGCTGAGGCAGGAGAATCGCCTGAACCCAGAAGGCGGAGGTTGCAGTGAGCCAAGATCACACCACTACACTCCAGCCTGGGCAAGAGACCGAGACTCCATCTCAAAAAACAAAATAAAACAAAATGAACGATGGATAAAAGATGCACAAATGTGACAAAAAACATATTAAGAAAGATTCCAGATAAGATGGAGTAAAGCACATTCCACTCTCTCTGTCCCACTGAACACAGTTACAAAACCTGGGCAGAAAGCAGCAGCAGCTGGTTGCAAAAGATGAAAAGTAACGAGAGGTAGGTGGGCTGGGGAATTAGAAGCACTAGCAGTGAGCCTACCGTTTTTTTTCCCTCCGTCTGTACTCAATACAACCTGAGTGGGCATTAGCAAGACAATGGGAGCTCCAGAAGACCTCTAGTGGCTTGAGGATCAGGAAAGAGCTCTCCTAACACCCAGAGAGTGTAAAAATCGTTTTTCTTCCTCTTTTTTTAGAGACAGAGTCTCACTCTGTCACTCAGGCTGGAGTGCAGTGGCACAATCTCAGCTCACTGCAACCTCTGCCTCCCGGGTTCAAGCAATACTCCTGCCTCAGCCTCCTGAGTAGCTTGAACTACAGACGCCCGCTACCGTGCCCGGCTAATTTTTTGCATTTTAGTGAGACAGGTTTTCACCGTGTTGCCCAGGCTGGTCATGAACTCCTGAGCTCAGGCAATCCGCCCACCTCAGCTTCCCAAAGTGCTAGGATTACAGGCGTGAGCCACTGCACCCGGCCTTCTTTTCCCCTTTTCTCCATTCTCGTATGCCTAGTCCTCACACAGTCCTCTGGTGATGGTAATGTGGGTGGCAGAAGCCTAAAATTCAGAGGGAGAGAATCCTTTTTCTCTGACTGGAGGAATGTCAGTTCCAAGAGAGTGGGGCAAATAGCCCTTGCTTTATTTCTCTCTCTCCTCCCACATTTTGGCCCTGACTTTAGGAAGATACAGTCCACTTTGAGCTGCAGGAATGGAAAAGAGAAGCCCAAGAAACCACAGGGAGATCACAGAAAGAGAGAAACTCATTAAAGCAATCTCTTAAAGCTGTTTATAAACTTGTGGGTCCATTCCCAAGGTAAGCGGGTATGGATATGATCCTCAACAGCACACACCGACCCTGACGACCGAATTACAAATAGACCACCACTATACCCCACTATACCAGTCCCAGACTGGTGACTGGGTGGCATATACATGGGGCAGATCTGAGCAACACTGCAAAGGCTTTGAAAAATGAACTGATAATGTAACCACAGTTCACACAAGGCTAGCTGGACCTAACCCAATCAGATCAACTGGCCAATAAAACAAAAATATCAACATCCTTGGAGCATAAAAATGCTCCAAGAAGTAAGGGCAAACACTCTTAAAATGAAAGGAAAGTTTTAAGTTTCAGAATAAAAAAATGTAAAGAAGGGCTAAATAGGAATTTTAGAACTAAAAATAAAATAACCAAAAACATTTCACTGAATAGGTTTAGTAACAAAATGCAAATGTCAGGAAACTTGAAGACAGATCAAAAGAAATTATCTAACCAGAATAGTGAAAAAAATTGGAAAATAAACAGAGCCTCAGAGACCTGTGGAATAAAAAGTCATTTGTGTCGTCACTCCCAGAAGAGGGTAAAGAGCCAGGCGTGGTGGCTCACATCTGTAATCCCAGCACTTCGGGAGGCTGAGGGAGACGGATCACTTAAGGCCAGGGGTTTAAGACCAGCCTGGCCAACATGGTGAAACCCCACCTCTAATAAAAATACAAAAATTAGCTGGCCATGGTGGCACATCTCTGTAATCCCAGCTACTTGGGAGGCTGAGGCTGCAGTGAGCTGAGATCACATTACTGCACTCCAGCCTGGGTGACAAAGCAAGACTCAGTCTCAAAAAAAAAAAAGGGGGGCCGGGTGTGGTGGCTCACACCTGTAATCCAGCACTTTGGGAGGCCCAAGCAGGCAGAATACTTAAGGCCAGGAGTTCAAGACCAGCCTGGTCAATGTGGTAAAACCCTGTCTCTACTATAAATTAACAATAATTAGCCAAGCATGGTAACAGGCACCCATAATCCCAGCATTCTGGGAGGCTGAGGCAGGAGAATTGCTTGAACCAGGGAGGCAGAGGTTGCAGTGAGCCAAGATCACACCACTGCACTCCAACCTGGCTGACAAAGCAAGACTCAGTCTTAAAATCAAAAAAAAAAAAGAAGAAAGAAAAAGGCCGGGTGTGGTGGCTCACACCTGTAACCCAGCACTTTGGGAGGCCCAAGCAGGCAGAATACTTAAGGCCAGGAGTTCAAGACCAGCCTGGTCAATGTGGTAAAACCCTGTCTCTACTAAAAATTAACAAAATTAGCCAGGCATGGTAACAGGCACCCATAATCCCAGCACTTTGGGAGGCTGAGGCAGGACAATCACTTGAACCAGGAAAGCAGAGGTTGCAATGAGCCAAGATCGCAACACTGCACTCCAGCCTGGGTGACAGAGTGAGACTCCATCTCAAAAAAAAAAAAAAAAAAAGAAGAGAGTAAAGAATGTGGTACAGAAAAATTTTAAAGAAATAATGGTTGAAAATTTTCCAAATTTGGTAAAGACATAAACCTAGAGATTCAAAAAGCTCAGTGAACTCTGAACAGAATGAATAAAGAAATCCTCCCACAGTCCCATAACTGCTGAAAAGAAAAAGAAAATTTTGAAAGTGGCCAGAACAAAACAATGTATTACTTATAGAAGAACAGTGATTTGAATGACTGATTTTTATCAGAAACCATGGAAGCTAAGAGAAAGTAGAATAGCATTTTTTAAATGCTGAAAAAGGGAAACATCAAGACAATTTTCTGCCCAGTAACAATATCCTTCAGTAATAAAGGTAAAATTAAAACATCCTAAGGTGAAGAAAAATTAAAACAAATTGAGGCCAGCTGACTTGCTCTAAAAGAATTACTAAAGGAAGATGTTCAGACAGAAGGCAAAGAATACTAGAAGAAAACAGCTGTCCTGGCATAGCGGCTCACGCCTGTAATCCTAACACTCTTGCTTAGGTGACAAAGCAAGACTTCATCACACACACAAACACACACACACACACACACACAACCCCAGCAAAGCAGTCCTACTGATGATAATGAAATGGTATAAAGGACAAGTCGTTCGATTTACATGCTACCAGGTATCTGAGTAGAAGAGATATGCAAAGGAGAAAACAAACCGACCACAGGCCCTTCTGGGCTAAAAATACTACTACATTAAAAGTTATGTTTAAGGATGAAAATTTAAACCATGAGATTAAAATATAACTTCCCAAGAAGTAATGGGAGAGACGAAAAAGTCCATCATCTGAGAATCATGGCTGGTTAGCTTTAGGAAACTGCAAAGAGGACCAAAGTAGGAAGAAAAGCAAAAGCTAGAATCAATGTCAAGCAGGAGGCAATAATTAAGTCAAATGGCAGTAAGGTCCAGAAAAATCAGGTTCAAAAAGATCAGCAGATACGACCAAAGGAAAAACTGGTAACCACATGATACGCAGTTTCCACGGAGGCATGAAAAGAGAACCCACACTTCAGGGAGCTGAGGACTGAATGTGAGAGGAATCTTATATAATAGCTATGTGTGTCAATCCAGGCCAAACTCTGTACTCAAATATCCATTCTGACCCATTAGGTTCTGACCCACACTAGCTGTGTGACCCCTGCCTCAGTGCCTCATCCATAAAACTGGGATAATAGTAGGGGTTACCTCAAAGAGTTTGTATTTAAATTAAACAAGGCGGATGTAAAGTGATACCTGTCCTGTACATGTCACTGCCCAAGACTGGGAAAACCCATACATGCTTAAAAGCAGAGAAAAGAAGAGGTAGTTGAGAGATGGTGCTTTCTCTTTTATGTGTGAAAATATGAAAATACAGAAAAATTATATAATTTCCTAAGATTACTAGGAGAAAGAACTCCAGAGTTCTTTCCAGTCCAGAGCTCCACCTATCCAATTACAAAGGTATTTTGTAAGGGAAAGGCAGGAAATCTGTATGTAAATCCTAAATTATAAGAAAGAAAAAGTAGAATTCTACCCTCCAATAAAATCTGAGAAATAAACAGAAGAACAAAAGTATAATGGGATCCTGGTAAAAGTCACAAGATCAGTCAGTCTACTAAAGCAAGGAAACCAAAGGCAAGTAAACACATGCAGACAAAATATATACGGTGAAAAGGGATAAAGAAAAGGAATTAAGAAACTAGCCTGTAATCCCAGCACTTTGGGAGGCCGAGATGGGCGGATCACGAGGTCAGGAGATCGAGACCATCCTGGCTAACACTGTGAAACCCCGTCTCTACTAAAATACAAAAAAACTAGCCGGGCGAGGTGGCGGCGCCTGTAGTCCCAGCTACTAGGGAGGCTGAGGCAGGAGAATGGCCTAAACCCAGGAGGCGGAGCTTGCAGTGAGCTGAGATCCAGCCACTGCACTCCAGTCCGGGCGAGAGAGCGAGACTCCGCCTCAAAAAAAAAAAAAAAAAAAAAAAAAAAAAAAGAAACTAGCATTTTAAAGTGGGGAGGCAAATGCTTCCCATTTGGCCTTCTGAGTGTTGGTAACAACCTGTCATCATCACATATACCTGTCATCTTTAATGGTCTCCATACATTACTAACAGATTATACAGACGGCCATCACTTAACACATCCACTCACTCAAATGTTCAACAAGCAAAGTTAAACTCTGTATAATTTTAAAGTTTACAAGCATTGAAAAGGTATTGATATTACTAGTAACCAACTAAATGCAAATTAAGACATTTTCTTTACCTATAAAAACCAACACAGAGTTTTAAAAAAGAAATTCAGCACTGGTGGGGTACGAGAGATACTCTCATTCACTACCGGTGTTAAGTACAAACTGATATAAGCTTTTTGAAAATGGGATTTTGTATCCCAAGAGAGTTACAAATATGTAGATAATGTGCCCCAGAAATTCTACTTCTAGGATTTTACCCGAAGGAAATAATTTGAAAAACTGAAAAAGCTCTAGGCATAAAGACAGACATTACTGTTTTTTAAAATAGTGAAACACTAGAAACAAATGTGCAACATCAGGGACATTTGAGAAGTAAATTACAAGGTACTTGAGTCAAATATCTCATAGCCATAGAAATATTTTCTAAGAATTTGTAATAGAAAAAATGCTCACACCAAAGTAAAAGGACACATATTGATTATACATTTTAACCATGTTAGAAAAGTATACAGAAATAAATACTAGAAAGAAACAGAGCAGATTCCAACATTTGGAAAGTTAATCTTTTTTTTTTTTTTTTTGTGGTAGAGATAGGTCTCACTATGTTGCTCAGGCTGGTCTCAAACCTCTGACCTCGGTCGGGCACGGTGGCTCACGCCTGTAATCCCAGGACTTGCGAGGCCAAGGCGGGTGGATCACCTGAGATCAGCAGTTCTAGACCAGCCTGGCCAACATGATAAAAACCAGTCTCTACTGAAAATACAAAAACTGGTCGGGCGTGGTGGCAGGTGCCTGTAATCCCAGCTACTCGGGGGGCTGAGGCAGCAGAAAGGCTTGAACGTGGGAGGCAGAACTTGCAGTGAGCCAAGATTGCACCATCACACTCCAGCCTGTGGGACAAGAGCGAGACTTTGTCTCGGGAGGAAAACAACAACAACAACAAAAAACTCCTGACCTCAAGCAATCCTCCTGCCTTGACCTCCCAAAGTGCTGGGATTACAGGCATGAGCCCCATGTCTGGCTGAACATTTGTAATTTCTATTATTTGAAAATGACCTTAAAAGGTGCATGACTTGTGATAATGTGTAACTTTTTCTAAGGTATGAGTCTGAAACGTGCTAGTTGGCTGAAACTCAGCAGTAGGCCACTTGGCAAAAGAGCGAGCTGGGGGAGGAGAGGCTGAGAAGGGTGTGTCTGTGTCTTTCCTGTACAACCTCCCAGCGCCCCACTTTCCGAGGAATGAAGTAGTACAGCAGAGATGGTGAGGGGGTGCATGATGGCTACCAGTTTAGGCAAGGTGTGATCAGTCACCAGTGAGTTTAATACCAGCATCTGAACATGGCTTTATTGTTCTGTACTCTAACATGAAAATCTGATTTCAGTTATACTGTATTTTATAGGGACCATTATAACCTATAGTGTTATTTGTGAATGAGGAGATTCACAAAGGTCTTAGGTAGGTATATTTCTTCAGTATACTGTCAATCAAAATATTAAAACCACTTAGGGCCGGGCACAGTGGCTCACACCTGTAATCCCAGCACTTTGGGAGACGAAGGCGGGAAGTTCACTTGAGGCCAGGAGTTTGAGACCAGCCTGGCCAACATGGTGAAACCCCGTCTCTACTAAAAATACAAAAATTAGCTGAGTGTGGTGGCGGGCGACTGTAATTCCAGCTAATTGGGAGGCAGAGACAGGAGAATCGCTTGAAACTGGTGGTTTGAGGCTGCAGTGAGCCGAAATCGCGCCACTGCACTTCCCTCCAGCCTGGGTGACAGGGCAAAGCCCTGCTTCAACAAACAAACAAACAAACAAAAACCCACTTAGATTGTGCTATTATATGAAAATGTTTATTTTTCAGTTATACCTTTTTTGTTTTCTGGTTTTATTGTTTGAGACAATGGCCTAAAAAGGCATTGAAATCCAAAATAATATGAACTATCACAAACTCTTGATAATTAATCATAATATATATTTTACACTACTTTTTTCATGACATATAGATTCCATGCATATAAAATACTTCCAATATTTGTTTTTTGTTTTCTTTAATAGAGACAGGATCTTGCTATGTTGCCCAAGCTGATTGTGAACTCCTGGGCCCAAGCGATCCTCCTGCCTCGGCCTCTGAGCCTGGCATTATACATGCACCTGGCTTCCTTTTTGTATTTTTTGAATGTTCCACAGTGAACAGGAACAAAACTAAAAACTAACTTAGCTCTACAAGACAAAACATTTTTTCTTTCCTAGATCAGTTAAGTTACTGTGACAGGAATACCCAACCATAAGAAGAACAGGGTGGAAAGCAAAGATCTGTGTCTCATGCTCACCTTATAGCACCTGTATTTATACAGAACCACCAGGAGGATAGTCATGACAACAATGACACTGATCATGATGGCCGCATTCAGAATTGAGTGCAGGGCTCTCTGGCCCACAGTCTCGGTATCTTCTGTGAATGGGGTATAGATTCTACAATAAAACAAACACAAAAGCCCTAGGTAAGTGTTAATGGAGATCCCCAACCACATTACCACCTCTAACACAGAATTTTCTTTTTCTCAATTCAATTCATATCTTATAAGTCACTTTTCCCCAACTCACCAATCTAGCTAAGAATTTTAACCTGAGAAAACAGCTACACTCTAAAATAATTGCTTCAAAGAAAATATCTAACATATGGAAAGGACTTACATATGAACCAGACACGGGCTCCATCTAGTGGGTGCTTTATATTGAAATAATTATAATACCTCATCAAATGTTTTTTGGCTACAGCTTATTAGGAACTTGTTATAGAACCAGATTCTGCCACAGAAACCACGTGGGCTGACAAGTGGTTGTCAGAAGAAAGGTAATATGGCTTATAATTAACGCCTCTCATCTGTAGAGTAATTGCAACTGGAGTTGTCTTAAGATAATGTCACATATCCATCTTTCCCCTTGTTTCTCATTCATAGAAAAACATTTTTATTCCAGGTGCCAATATTCCCAGCCAAAAAGACTTTACTTCTGACTCCCTTATATTTATGAATGGCCATGAGAACAAGTAATGGCAATGACTTTTAGGGAGATGTGTTGTGTATGGAACTTCTAAGAAAGGAGTGAATTCTGCTGACATGTCCTACGTTCTTTTCTCCCCTACTCCTTCCTACCGTCAGAACGAAGGCTAGGGCTCCAGCGTGGACCTTGAAGTAACCTAGAGGTTAGAAGTTAAAGAAGAAAGAAGGAGATTGAGTCCTTGATGAACGTGAAGCCACTGTACTAATCTGGACTGCCTACCTCTGCACTACTCTACGAGGAGAAAGTATGTGCATTATTTAAACCAGTTGTTTTGATTTTCTATTAACAAAGTCAGAAACATTTCTGTAAAAAGTCAGATAGTGAATATTTTTAGCTCTGTGGACCATATGGTCTCCAGGGCAACCACTCAGCTGTGCTACTGTAGTGTGAAAGCAGCCACAGACAATGTATAAACCAAGGAGCATGGTCACGTTCCAATAAAAGTTTATTCACAAGTTTGTGAATAACTTTGTTACTATACCTTTGTGGAAAGCTAGCAGGCAGATCTGGCCTGTGGCTGTAGCTTGCCAATGTTTGTTCTATAATATGTTGCCAAACCTAACCCTAACCTATACGGATAATATTCTTCAATCCCTCTAGTTCTAACCACTGCCCTTCATCTGCTGTCTTAGATGCTCTCCCAAAAGGCTAAAAGTTTGGCTTTCAGAACACCATGTAGTTTTTCAGACACTTCACAACTTCAAATTCTAAAACTCAATTACAACTCTTCTTTGGGCCCCATGAGAGTCCCAGAGATGGAACTAGATGACATTTGAATCAAGCATTTTTCTTGGAGGCCAAGGGCTGACAGCAGCAGCACCAGGGAATTCACATGATAGCTCCCCAAGAGTCTAGAGAGTGCTGGCTTGAATTAGTTATTCATCCTTCCAATTAACGATTTGTTTGGCCATTTATTATACACCTCACCCTGGAGACACAGTACCCTCACAGGCCTTGCAATAAAGAAGGAAATCAGGCATTAAATAAATAATGTAAATAAATATATATTTGCAAATTGTGACAAGTGAGAGAGAACAAGTTGCTATGAGAAAAGATACCAAGAAGGACCTAATCGTGTTAGGAGAAACAGGAATGTTATCTTTGAGGATTTAACATTTAAGTCGGCCGCACTTTGGGAGGCCCCGAGACGGGGCGGATCACAAGGTCAAGGAAATCAAACCATCCTGGCTAAACACGGTGAAACCCTGTCTCTCTAAAAACTACAAAAACTAGCCGAGCGATGGTGGCAAGCGTCTGTAGTCCCTAGCGTACCGGGAGGCTGAGGCAGAGAATGGCCGTGACCCAGGAAGCGGAGCTTGCAGTGAGCTGAGATCCGGCCACTGCACTCACAGCCTGGGCGACAGAGGGACTCCCGTCACCAAAAAAAAAAAAAAAACTTTAATCAATGTTACGATGTGTGAGTTCTAAATTTCAAAGAATATGTAGGTTCAATTATTTGCCTTCTACTTTTAAACTTAACTTCCTTGTAAAGCAACCTTTTTTGATTACCTACTCCACCCTCATTCTGATCACCTGCTCCATCCTCATTCCAATTACCTGCTACCTGCCCTGCCCTGACTCCTGCCAAAGCACTCACCCCATCATTCTCTTTAAATTAGCCAACTGGAATTAGTTTAGCCTATGCGGTCTAACCCTAGCCAATAGGGGAACGACATAGCAGCAGGGACCACGTGTGTCAGGGTAAGAACCCCTTCCCCTCCCTTGTCCAAATGTGCGCTTGCCATTGTTCCATCTGTAAGGGCGCACCCTTCTATACAGAAGTAACTTGCCTTGCTGAGAATTAAAAGGAAAATTTTATATTCGAGTGCTATTTCTTTTGCGGCACTGAAACTTTATATATAACACCAAGAGGAGAGGGATGACAGGAATTTAACCCACCAAAGTCAGAAAAGGAAAGAATACTCTAGGCAGAAAAGTAATGGGCACCCAATGAGCCTGAGGTGGAAAAGAATTTGTGTGTTCAATTCAGCATAACTTCAGTCCTATCCAGTAATACCATACAGGAAACATACTTCTGCAGTGTTCCTTTTCTCCACTTAAAACATCAAATAATAACCCCTTGCTCTCTCAACTGCTCCTGACCATCACAGAGGATGGACTCTCTAGCTAAGTCATGCCCCTCCAATGCAGAGGCCTTCAAGGTGATGATGATATGCTGTAAAGAAAAGCCACAATGGCTTTGAGAATAATAAAACAAAACTCATACATACAGCTGCCCATCCTTCCGGGTATAAAAGCTGACTGACTTGATGGTAGCCACGACCACCACCATGCAGAGAGTCACAGGGACAAAGAGCATGATCACATGTTTGGCGCCATATTTCAATGTCAGCTCCTCATCTTCTTCTTCATCTTGCTCCACCACCTGCCGAGAGTTACCCTGGGGTCGTCCATTAGATAATGGCTCAGGGTGGCCAAGCCTGTCGTTGTGCTCCTGCCGTTCTCTATTGTCATTCTATAAGCACAAGAAAAACGTTTTCAGTAAATCAGATTCTCAGCAGAATCAAGGTAACGGTTAGACCTGGGATTAACAACAGACCTATCACTACATGAGTTCTAAAAACCTGAAGCAAGAAAAAACTATTTACAGGAAGTATGCAGTTTAAAAGTCTAGATTATCTATCACTGCTCACTGAAGGCACTCAGGTCCTCTCTTTTACCTGGGTCTTGGCTTGCTCCATTCTCTCTGTTCATCCCAACAAAATACAATTGTACTTATCCTTTGAGATGTAGCTTAAAGACTGACACTTGCATTAAACCTTGTTTATTGGCTGCAGCTCCAAGCACCTTTTTCAAATTCAGCTTTCTGTGATTTCAGACCACTTACGCAAGGAACTATCTTACCTTAATTAACATGACTTTAAAATCCTTGTGTCAGAGGCGTTTGGACCAGAGCAATTCTATCTTGAATAGGGGCTGGGTAAAATAAGGTCGAGACCTACTGGACTGCATTCACAGGAGGTTAGGTACTCTTAGTTACGGGATGAGATTGGAAGTCAGCACAAGATACAGCCCATAAAGACCCTGCTGATAAAACAGGTTGCAATAAAGAAGCTGGCCAAAACCCACCAAAACCAAGATGGTGAGGAGAGTGACCTCTGGTTATCCTCACTGCTCACTATACGCTAATTATAATACATTAGCATGCTAAAAGACACTCCCTGCCAGCATCATGACAGTTTACAGATGCCATGGCAAAGTCCAGAAGTTACCCTGTATGGTCTAAAAAGGGGAGGGATCCTTAGTTCCGGGAATTGTCCACCTCTTTCCCAGAAAACTCATGAGTAATCCATCCCTTGTGTAGCATATAATCAAGAAGTAACAGGCTGGGCGCCTGAAATCCCAGCACTTTGGGAGGCCAAGGTGGGCGGATCACTTGAGGTCAGGAGTTTGACACCAGCCTGGCCAACATGGTGAAACCCCGTCTCTACTAAAAATATAAAAATTAGTCGGGCATGGTGGCACATGCCCGTAATCTCGGCTACTCATGAGGCTAAGGTAGGAGAATCACCTGAACTTGGGAGGTGGAGGCTGCAGTTAGCAGAGATTGTGCCACTACATTCCAGCCTGGGTGACAAAGCAATGCTCAAAAAAAAAAAAAAAAAAAAAGTGGTAAGGTCGAAGAAATGACATAATCAGATGTTTCATTTTTAGCAAACTTGGTTGAGTGGCAATGAACGAGATTTCTAACATAAGGAACTAGCATTGGTAGAGATATGGAACACAGTAAGATAAGCAGACTGGAAGACAAAAGTACTTTAGTTAGAGATATAACCAGGCAGTCAAGTCCAATGGCAGTTACCAACAGGACTTTCAAGCTCAGAAGGGTCAGAGGAAGTCAATGGTCTCTGAGGCTATAGCCTCAGAAATGGATGAAATCTCAGGCCTCAGAAATGGATGAAATAGCTGTGAAGGGAAAAATACAGTAAAAAGATGACCAAGGAGAGAAGTGTAAATAACCCCTAAGCTTAACCAGCAGGTGATGGGAGAAAACCAGAAAATGAGATTAAGAGAATAGAGGAGAGGGAAGAAAACTCAGGAATCAATATAACACAGAAGCCAAAAGTGGAGCACAAATCAAAGAGGTGTCATCAACAGTCTGGCAGGATGAGAGCTAAAAAGACCCTGAACTTGCAATGGGAAGTTCATTAAGGGTTTTACAAAAGTAAAACAGTGAAGAGGGAAGTTGGGTTGAGATGAGACAGGATAACTCCCTTGACCCCTCATGGCTCAGAGTGTGGCTCGTTTACTCGGCCACCACACACTCAAACCCCTTGCAAGAGGAAGTGTGCAAGCGAGTGAGTGAGTGTGGGAACCAGAGCAAACGAATGCAGGAACCAGCCAGTTGCTCCTCTTTGGCAGGAGCAGGCTCTGTGCAGGCCCGCAGCAGCATCCAAGTGTGTTACAATCAATGCTCCTTCAACTCTGCCATTCGGGGATGGCCAAGTGCCAGCCAGCTCAATGGAGGGTCAGGGTGGCAGCCCCTGCTCTCTCCTCTTGGCACCCAGGTTCTCTTCCAGTGTCCAGGAATAATCAGGTCACACGAACAGATCGAAGGGTAGTGTGTGCAGAAGATTTTATTGCGCAATGTAAGTGGTTCTCAGTAGGATGGAGAGTTGAAAAGGGGATGGTATGGGAAGAAGGTGATCTTTCCCTGAAGCCAGGCCATCTCCGGCTGGGCCTGTTCTCCAAAGCTGCACCACCTGAAGTTAGCCACGCCCATCCATAGTCTCTAACGCTCAGCTGCTTTTCTGCTCACTGCTCAGCTACTTATATCACCAACGCTCAGTTGCTTGTATTTCTGACAATCAGCCGCTTGTATTTCCAACACTCAGCCATTTATATCCCTGATGTCAGCTGCTTGTATTGTTCTGCCAGCTGCTGAAATCTTTTTTTTTTTTTTTTTTGAGACAGAGTCTCGCTCTGTTGCCCAGGCTGGAGTGCACTGGCACAATCTGGGCTCACTATAACCTCCACCGCCTGAGTTCAAGCAATTCTCCTGCCTCATCCTCCCAAGTAGCTGGGATTATGGTGCCCAGCACCATGCCCAACTAATTTTTGTATTTTTAGTAGAGATATCGTTTTGCCATGTTGGCCAGGCTGGTTTTGAACTCCTGACCTCAGCTGATCCACCTGCCTCAGTCTCCCAAAGTGCTGGGATTATAGGAGTGAGCCACTGTGCCCAGCCCAGCTGAAATATTTTTACGGGCACAGGATAGGGGCATGGCAGGCCAAAGAGGCAACATTTGGGTGGGGAAAAATGGGGTCAGCTGTTTTCACTTAGGGCTGCAGTTCCAGGTTTAAGGGTGGAATTTAGCCGGGAGCCCAGCCCTTCTGTATCAATGTCATAAATCACAATGGGCTGGAAAATGATTGAGAATTGAGAAGGTAAAGGCAATCATTCTTTGAAGCAAAAAAAAAAAAAAAAAAAGGTGGAAGAGACTTGCAATAGAGACGGATTTAATTTGAAAAAGTTATTTTATCCAACCCCAATGGAAAGGAAGACAAAACCAGAAAAGGTTATTTTAGAGCTCGTAGAAACTTGAGCATACCTATCATGTCAAAGCGTAGACTGAAGACTAGAGGAAGAGACAAAGTGGGGATTAAAACTAATGGAGCCGGGCACGGTGGCTCACGCCTGTAATCCCAGCTCTCAGGGAGGCAGAGGCGGGAGGATAGCTTGAGCCCAGGAGTTCGAGACCTGCCTGGGTAATACAGCGAGACCCCGTTCTCCACAAAAAGGAAAACAAAAAACAAGAAAAAAAGCCAAAAAAAAAAAACAAAAAAAAAACTAATGGAATAGGGTAAGGGATAAAGGAGGGTGCCATAGTTGGAATGTTCCCCCAGAAAGTTCATGTACTGGAAACTTGGTTGCTATTGTGGTGGTATCAAGAGGTGAGGCCTCTAGGAGGTGACTGGGTCATGAGGACTCTGCCTTCATGAATGGATTACAGGTTCAGTATTCTTTATCTGAAATGTTTGGGACCAGAAGTGTTGCAGATTTTGCATTTTTGAATATTTCCATTATACTTACAGGTTGAACATACCAAATCTAAAAATCCAAAATCTAAAACGCTCCAATAAGCATTGCCTTTGAGCATCACACTGGTACTCAGAAAGGTTTGGATTTGGGAGCACTTTGAATTTCAGACTTTCAAATCAGGGATACTGAACCTGTAATGTCGCTATCACAGGAGTAGGTTAGTTATCATGGGAGTGACTTTGTTACAAAAGCAAGCTCTCTCTTGCCCTGCTGCCTATCCACCAAGGGATAATCCTCCTCAGGTGCTGGTACCATATACTCTTGGACTTTCCAGCCTCAAGAACCATGAGTTGAATAAATTTCTTTTCTTTATAAATCACCCAGTCTCAAAAAGATTAAAAAAAAAATAAAAAATAAAAAAACAAAAAAGAAAACAAACAAACAATAAATAAATAAATAAATTCGCTGGGCGCAGTGGCTCAAGCCTGTAATCCCAGCACTTTGGGAGGCCGAGATGGGCGGATCACGAGGTCAGGAGATCGAGACCATCCTGGCTAACAGGGTGAAACCCCGTCTCTACTAAAAAATACAAAAAAACTAGCCGGGCGAGGTGGCGGGCGTCTGTAGTCCCAGCTACTCGGGAGGCTGAGGCAGGAGAATGGTGTAAACCAGGGAGGTGGAGCTTGCAATGAGCTGAGATCCGGCCACTGCACTCCAGCCCGGGCGACAGAGCGAGACTCCGTCTCAAAAAAAATCAATGAATCAATCAATCAATCAATCAATCACCCAGTCTGCGGTATTCTGTTATAGCAATACAAAATGAACTAAGACAGAGGGGAACAAAAAAAAGACAGAGGTTGGCGTTATAAAGGTATGGTGCCCTCTCCTTCAGTCTGGAAGTCAGGATTTCTCTTCAAACAATTATGAAGACCCAATCCCTATGAGAAATGGAAAGGAAACTATTCTAAAGCATAAAAGGTAGAAATATCTATACCACACATCAAGAAAGATTATTTTTGCTGAACACAAGTCACCAGAGCGGCTAAAGCCCAGTAGAATGGAAATGGTTATACGGAAGGTGAGGCCAAAGGGACCAGAACATAGTGTGATAGACAGCAAGAAGCAGGAGAATTGAGAATTCATACTTCTATTCTTCCAGAGAAGGAGGTGACTAAGTCATCTGCCAAGAAAGTTATATCTGCAATTGATGTTCAGCAGTACAAGTCTGAACAACTTGATTGGCTGATTAATGTTCACAATAAACATACAAGTAATAATAGCTATCTCTATATAGTATTTGATATTTATAAGGCACTGTCACATTATCTAATTTATTCTTTTTGTCTGGAGAAGTTTTGGTAAATGAACACAAAAGCAATTGATCCAAAATCTCACAACCAGAAAACAGGAGAGGTAGGAATCAAACTAAAGTCTCTTGCCTCAAAACTTGTTTTCTTTCTATGGCACCACAGCCATCATTTTAGGTCATATGAACAGTTTAATTAGCTAAGTCTAGCATGAAAGGGGCAATCATATGCTCATTCACAGTCCCCAACCGGATGATCTGGTTTATAATGACCATTAGCCAACTCAACCCTGCCCTGCCCTGCCCTGCCCAAGGCTGATAATGAGATGGATACTAGAATACTGTTTAACTTAACAGTAATATACACATTCACAAACCCTTCCTCTTTGTAGTATGTTGGATACTTCTTTTATTATTATTTATTATTATTATTATTTTGGAGACAGAGTCTTATTCAGTCGCCTAGTAGTGGCACAATCTTGGCTCACTGAAACCTCTGCCTCCCAGGTTCAAGCGATTCTCGTGCCTCAGCCTCCTGAAGAGCTGGGATTACAGGTGTGTGCCAAAACACCTGGCTAATTTTTGTATTTTTAGTAGAGATGGAGTTTCACCATGTTGGCCAGGCTCGAACTCCTGGCCTCAAGTGATTCACCCACCTCTACCTCCTGAAGTGCTGGGATTACAGGCATGAGCCACTGTGCCCAGCCATGGACGCTAATTTTTTTTTTTTTTTTTTTCTGAGACAGAGTCTTGCTCTGTCACCCAGGCTAGAGTGCAGTGGCACAATCTCGGTTCACTGCAACCTCTGCCTCCCAGGTTCAAGCAATTCTCCTGCCTCAGCCTCCCAACATTATAGGCATCCGCCACTGCGCCGGCTAATTTTTGTATTTTAGTAGACACAGGGTTTCACCATGTTGGCCAGGCTTCAAACACCTGACCTCATGATCCACCCACCTCGGCCTCACAAAATGCTGGGATTACAGGCATGAGCCAGTGCGCCTGGTCAGATACCACCTTTTTTTTTTTTTTTAAATGGAGTTTTGCTCTTGTTGCCCATACTGGAGTGCAATGGCGCGATCTCGGCTCACCACAACCTCTGCTACCTGGGTTCAAGCAATTCTCCTGCCTCAGCCTCCTGAGTAGCTAGGATATACAGGCATGCACCACCAAGCCCGGCTTATTTTTTGTATTTTTAGTAGAGACAGGGTCTTATCCATGTTGGTCAGGCTGGTCTTGAACTCCTGACCTCAGGTGATCCGCCCGCCTCAGTCTCCCAGAGTGCTGGGATTAAAGGTGTGAGCCCAGCCCAGATACCACTTTCAAAACTGATTTTATTTTCAGGAATGGTGGCACACACCTATAGTCAAGTGCAGCCCAGGGAATGTAGTGAGACACCATCTTTAAGGAAAAAAATACTGTTTTAATTTCTTTATTTAAAAAAAGTACAATTTGGGCTGGACGTGGTGGCTCATGCCTGTAATCCCAGCACTCTGGGAGGCTGAGGCGGGCGAATCAACTGAGGTCAGGAATTCAAGACCAGCCTGGCCAACATGGTGAAACCTTGTCTCTATTAAAAATACAAAAATTAGCCAGCGTGGTGGCGGGCACCTGTAATCCCAGCTACTTGGGAGGCTAAGGCAGGCGAATCGCTTGAACCCGGGAGGCAGAGGTTGCAGTAAGCCAAGATCGTGCCACTGCACTCCAGCCTGGGTGACAGAATGAGATTCCGTCTCAAAAAAAAAAAAAAACAAAAAAAAGTACAATTTGGTGACAGAAGTGTTGGTTAGAGACAAAAATGGCAGATTCATTGACTGTCCAGATTTAATTTACGAATGAACATATATATATGAAAATAAAAGAAGCAAGTTCCTAAAGTATTTTACAGGGTACTCCAATTAAAGACTATGGCTGAATCACTACATTTTATGGGTGAAATCATAGTGTGTGAAATTTGGAATTTAAAAGTCTCTAACTTATGTTATCATATGTTGGGTTTACCCCAGTGACACTGTATTATATAGTGGTAATTAGCCCAAGTTCTGGGGTCAGACTACCAGGATTTGGATTTCTCTTCTATATAGTGTGATTTAGAGCAAGTTATTTAACCTCTTTGAACTTCAATGTCTTCATCTGTAAAATGGTGAAAAAAGTATCTCCTGATAGAGTTGTAAATTCTACTGGGATAGTACTTGAAAGACATATCTCATGGTGTCTGGCCCATATTAAGCATTCAGTAGTTTTACCATTTATTCTACATATACACATTCCTATGGCTACTAGCAGGTGCCAAGGTATAACTGATCTCCTCTTAGGGTACAGTCCAGATGAAACTGCATATAAAATTCCAGACATTTTTAGTCGATCAACAGAAAATCGTAGGCACTATGGAATTAGAAAAATCTGTTTCCCAAATGTTGATCTCCCATCTCTGACCTCTCCCAGAACTCTATTCTAAGCTTCTCCTCTGTCTTCTCCATTTATCTCAGTCAACAGCAGTACCATTCTCCCAGTTTCTAGGAAGTCCCAAATCTACAAATTATTCTTTATTTCTTTCTCTTCCTTAGTACCTCTGTCTAGTCAGCCAGCAAATTCTGCCAGAATACCTCCAAAACACCTCCTGGACCTATCTACTTCTTTCTATGTCCACAATCTTTGTGGTTCAAACCACTATTACCTGTCATTTGGATTACTGTTAATAGGCTTCTAATTTGGTCTTTCTACTTTTATGCTCCCCTAGTCCATTCTCCACACTATAGCCAGGATGATTTTTTTTTTAAACAAAATGAGATCATGTCATTCCTTTAAAACTCGATTACATGGCTTCTTGTCATGCTCATAACATAATCAAAACTTCTTAGGCTCGTGAAGTCTAAAATGGTTTGGTCCTTGCTCTGACCACAGACTGTTCCTCCTCTCTCCATTCCTTTTTTCAAACTGGCCTTCTAGTTCCCCGCTCAGGACTGGTTCATCTGGAACGTCCTTCTCCCACCTGACTGTTCCTTGTCACTCAGTTCCCTCCTGGTAGAGAGAGAATTTCCTGACTATCGAATGTAAGGAACCCTTTCTCTACACTGATCTGCTGGTTTTAATTCTCTGAATCGTACTTGTGATCATTTGAGGTAGCTCCTGTTTGTTACTTGATTATTCATCTTTATCTCCTTAGAATATAAATTTTCTCCAAGGACAGCACAAGTTCTTGATCTTCGCTGGATCTCTAGTGTCTCCTGTACTCAATAACTATTTGTTGAGTTAATTAATGAATGATTCCTAAAAGACTGCTTGCGAAGCCCAGCTAATTTTTTGTAGCGACAAAGCTTCAGCATGTTGCCCAAGCTGGTGTTAAACTTCTGGGCTCAAGAAATCCTCCCGCCTTGGCCTCCCAAAGTGCTGGGATTACAGGCATGAGCCATCGAGTCCAGCTGTCTTGTACTTTTAGATTGGAGTTTTGGGTTTCAGAGATTTGTAATTCACTGAAAATGAAGCACCACGTAGGTGTGCCTGGGAGGGAGTTTGCTAAGAATTCTTACTAAATAAAGTTCAATCAATCAAATGTTATTGTACTTCAAAAATTCTCCAGGGAAATAAATTGTCAGCTTCCATTTGAAGACTGTATTCTGTTTAAATGTGCTATTAAAGTAAAATGTAGCATAAGAATCTACAGATAATAATTGAAAGGGAATAAAATAGGGCTCTTCAAGAAAAGTATAATTTATTTGTTAAAACAGGTAAAGCAAAATTAAAATAAAATAAATACACAGGTGAAACATTCACGTGGTTTCAAAGAAAGTATTAAAAGGTATAGAGTACAAAATCTCCCTCTTAATATATACCTAGTTTCCTAATCCCCTGCTTACTACTGTTATTGCCCTCCTGTGAATCCTTCCAAAGTTTCTCTCTACATCTGCAAGCAAATACACACACACACTCTTACTCCCCTTTTCACACAAATGGTAGTATAGTAAATGTACCATGCAGCATTTTGTTTTCTCCACTTAACTATGTATCTTAAGAGATTTTTCTACACATCAATACATAAAGAATATCCTCATTCTTCTTATTTTTGAGATAGATTCTCTGTCACTAGGCTGGAGTGCAGTGGCATAGTCACAGCTTACCACAGTCTTGACCTCCCAAGCTCAAGCAATCCTCCCACCTCGGCCTCCTGAGTAGCTGGGACTGCAGGTATGAGAAAGAGAAAGAGAGAGAGCAAGCGAGAGAGAGAGAGAGAGACAGAGCATGCCAAATTGCCCTCCCTATGGATTGCACCAATTTAGAGACTCAGCAATGCAAGAGAATTGCCTACTTCACCACACTGTTGCTAACACCTTATGTTAGCAAGTGCTTAGACTTTTACCAATCTGATGGGAGAAATATGGAATCTTGGCATAATTTTAATATCTATTTCTCTTATTATCAGGACAGTTGAGTGCTTTTTCATCTACGTCCTTTTTCTATTTGACTTTAACTTTTTTTTTTTTTGAGATGGAGTTTTGCTCTTGTTGCCCAGGCTGGAGTACAGTGGTGCGATCTCGGCTCACTGCAACCTCGGCCTCCCAGGTTCAAGTGATTCTCCTGCCTCAGTCTCCCAAGTAGCTGGGATTAAAGGTGCGTATCACCACACCTGGTTAACTTTTTTTTTTTTTTTTTTTTTTTTAAGTAAAAAAGGGATTTATCATTTTTAGCCAGGCTGGTCTCAAACTTCTGACCTCAGGTGATCCGCCCACCCTTGGCCTCTCTAAGTGCTGGGATTACAGGCGTGAACCACTGTGCCCGGCCTTAATTTCTAATTACTAATTATTAATTCATTTTAAAAATAAGTGTTACAGGCCGGGCGCGGTGGCTCAAGCCTGTAATCCCAGCACTTGGGGAGGCCGAGACAGGCGGAT
>NW_016807544.1:2874925-2893082 GCF_001698545.2 Rhinopithecus bieti | reverse complement strand
TAAAAATACAAAAACTAGCCGGGCGAGGTGGCGGGCGCCTGTAGTCCCAGCTACTCGGGAGGCTGAGGCAGGAGAATGGCGTAAACCCGGGAGGCGGAGCTTGCAGTGAGCTGAGATCTGGCCACTGCACTCCAGTCCCAGCGACAGAGCGAGACTCCGCCTCAAAAAAAAAAAAAAAAAAAGAGAAAAACAATTTCCCTTGTTTACATGAGGCACTGGGTCATGCCAACAAGTTTCTGCTAACAATGTGATCTATGGTGAGGGCCTTGAGTCACACAGTCTCAGCTTGGCCTCTGAAGAAGCCAGAGAACTGAGGTTAGCCACGTGTGACCCGGACACCACGGCTCAGCGAGCTTCCCAGGTTGCCAATATTCCACGTGTGTTGTCATACACTGTTGCTGGAAAAATTAAGCACTGTGTGCACAACTGCACTGGGAGAGGACTATTGACAGCTTGTGCCTGGTGGTGTCTCCTAGACCCTGACCTATGTGTCTTTTTCTGTTGCTAAAGTTAATCCGTATCATTTCAAAGTATTAAACTATAATTTGAGTATAAAACCTTTTCTGAGTTGAGTCTTTCTAGCAAATTACTGAACCTGGGGGTAGTCTTACAGATCCCCAAATATCCGGTACAATGAAACTTACAAAATATTGCTAAGAGAAATTAAAGAACAAAAACAAAAATAGACAAATGGATCTACACCAAGTTTTAAAACTTCTACACACCACAAGAAGCAGTCATCAGAGTGAAAAGGCAACCTACAGAACTGGAGAAAATATCTGCAAATCAGTCTGGGTGTGGTGGCTCAGGTCTACAATCCCAGCACTTTGGGAGGCTAAGGCAGGTGGATTGCTTGAGCCCGGGAGTTCAAGGCCAGTCTGGGCAACATGGTGAAACTCCGTCTCTATAAAAAATACAAAAATTAGCTGTGTGTGGTGGTGTGTGCCTGTAGTCCCAGCTACTCAGGAGGCTGAGGTGGGAGTATCACTTGAGCCTGGGAGGCGGAAGTTGCAGTGAGCCCAGATTGCATCACTTTACTCTAGCCTGGGTGACAGAGTAAAACCCTGTATCAAAAAAAAAAAAAAAAAAAAATTGCAAATCATGTATCTGGTAAGAGATTAATATCGAGAATACATTAAAAAGTCCTACAATAGCATGAACCTGGGAGGCAGAGCTTGCAGTGAGCCAAGATCACGCCACTGCACTCCAGCATGGGTGACAGAGCAACTCCTCAGAAAAAAAAAAAAAAAAAAAAAAAAAATCCTACAATTAAACAACTGGAAAAAAACAAATAATCAGATTTTTTTAAATGGGCAAAGGACTTGAATAGATATTTCTTCAAAGAAGATATATAAATAGTCAAGAAGCACATGAAAAGAAGCTCTACATCTGTGTAATATGGGAAAAAAAAAAAAAGATGTTCAACATCACTAATCATTAGGAAAATGCAAAAAAATACAACTGTTAGGATGGCCACTACCAAAAAACAGAAAGTAACAAGTGGTGGTAAAGTTGTGAAGAAATTGGGACCACTATGCACTGCTGGTGGGAATGTAAAATGGTATAGCCACCATGGAAAACAATATGGAGATTCCTCAAAAAATTAAAAACTATCATATGACCCAGCAATCCCATGTATATATACATACCAATGAGTATACATAAAAAAGAATTGAATTACAAACAAGACCTCAAACAGGTATGTGCATAGCCACTTTCACCACAGCATTATTCAGTATAGCCAAGAAGTGGAAGTAACCCAAATGTCTACTCATAGATATGTGGTATATACATAACACTGAATATTATTCAGTCCTTAAAAAGGAAATCTTGTCACATGCCACAATATAGATAAACCTTGAGGACCTTATGCTAAGCAAAATAAGCAAGTCACAAAAAGAGAAATAATGTATGATTCCACTTATATGAACTATCTTGCCAGCTGGGCATGATAGCTCACACCCATAATCTCAGTATTTTGGGAGGCCGAAGTGGGAGGATTACTTGAGCCCAGGAGTTTGAGATCAGTCTGGCCAATATGGTGAGAACTCGTCTCTACAAAAAAATTAAAAAATTAGTGACGCATGATGGTGTGCACCTGTAGTTCCAGTTACTCAGGAGGCTGAGATGGGAAGACCGCTTGAGCCCAGGAGGTGAAGGCTACCATGAGCCAAGATTATGCCACTGTACTCTAGCCTGGGTGACAGAGCGAGATCTTGTCTTTAAAAAAAAAAAAAAAAAAACCTCAAGTAGTCAATGTTATAGAAAAAGAAAGTATACTGCCACGGGCTGAGAGAAATGGAAAATGGGGAGTTGTTCAATGGGTATAAAGTTGTTCAATGAGTATAGTTTCAGTTTTTCAAATTCAAAAGCCTCCCCGTGAGAACAGCCTTTGACCCATGACTGATGGAACAGATTGACACACATATGGACAACTGATTCAAAGGCACTTTAGTGGAGAAAATACTTGTTTTAAAACAAACAGTGCTGAAACAACTGAATATCCATATGCAGAAAAATGAACTTTGATCCATACCTTGGACCATGTATACAATCAACTTGAAAAGGATCACAGACCTAATGTAAAACATGAAACTATAAAGCTTCCAGAAGAAAATGTAGGAAAAAACTCCTGAGAACTTGAGGTAGGCCAAAGTTTCTTAAGACGTGACACCAAAAACGCAATCAATGAAATACAAACTGAATTAGCTGGGTGCAGTGGCACACATCTGTAGTCCCAGCTATTTGGAAGAATGAGGCAGAAGAATTCTTTGAGCTCAGGAGTTTGAGGCTGCAGTGAGCTATAATCACACCACCAAACTCAAGCCTGGGTGATAGTGCAAGACCCTCTTTCAAAAAAAAAAAAAAATCTGCCCTTCAAAAACCACCGTTAATAAAAAGAAAAGCCACAGTCTGGGAGAAAACATTTGCAAATTATATATATTACAGAGGACTTGTATCCAGACTATGTAAACAATTCTCAAAATCCAGTAAGAAAGCAATTTTTAAATGGGCAAGAGATTTGAACAGACAAGTCACCAAAGAAGGTATCAGGATGACAAGCACATGAAAACATACTCAACATCATTACTCAATAGAGAAATGTAAATTAAAACCAAAATGAGATATAACTATATATATAAGAGCTAAAAAATTTTAAAGACTGACAGTATCAAGTACTGACAGGATGTGGAGGAACTGGAACTCGAACTGCTGGTAGAAATGTAAAATTATACAACCAGTTTGGAGAGTTGTTTGGTAGTACCTTAAAAAGGTTAAATATAAGGCTGGGCATAGAGACTCATGCCTGTAATCCCAGCACTTTGGGAAGCCAAGGCGGGAGGATCACTTGAGGCCTGGAGTTCAAGACCAGCCTATGAAACATGGAGAGACTCCATCTTCTATAAAAAATATAAATAAAAACTGGCCAGGTGTGGTGGCTCACGCCTCTAATTCCAGCACTTTGGGAGGCCGAGACAGGCAGATCACTTGAGATCAGGAGTTCAAGACCAGCCTGGCCAACATGGAGAAACCCGGTCTCTACTAAAAATACAAAAATTAGCTGGGCGTGGTGGCAGGCACCTGTAATCCCAGCTACTGAGGAGGCTGGAACAGGAGAATCACCAGGAAGCGGAGGTTGCAGAGAGCCAAGACTGCGCCACTGCACTCCAGCCTGGGCGACAAGAGCGAAACTCCGTCTCAAAAATAGGTAAGACAGAAAGATAGATAGATAGACAGAAAAAAAAAAAGTTAAATACACACCTACCATATTGGATCATATTTTACTCCTAGGTATTTGCCCAAGATAAATTAAAGCATTTGCCCATACAAAGACCTGTACATAAGTATCCATAGCAGCCACTATCTGTAATGCTTCAGAACTGAAAATCCAAATATCTACCAACAAATAAATAGATCAAAAACCGTGGTATACAACTCAGCAATAAAAAGGAACCACATAACATTGACAGATTTCAAAATAATTATGCTGAAAGAAAGAAGCCAGACAAGAATCTGTAAGTTTTTTGTTTTGTTTTGTTTTGTTTTCAGACACTCACTCTGTTGCTTAGGTTGGAGTGCAGTGGCATGATCTCAGCTCGCTGCAACTTCTGCCTCCTGGGTTCAAGCAATCCTGTCTCAGCCTCCTGAGGAGCTGAGATTACAGGTGCACGCCACCACCCCTGGCTAATTTTTGTAGTTTTAGTAGTGAAGGGGTTTCATGTTGGCCAGGCTGGTCTTGAACTCGTGGCTTCACGTGATTGCCCACCTCGACCTCCCAAAGTGCTGGGATTACAGGCGTGAGCCACCGTGCCAGGCCTGTATGATACTATTTATATAAAATTACAGTAAATGGCTGGGCACAGTGACAAAACATGGTTGCCTGGGGATGGGGAGGAATCAGAGGAGAAAGAGAGATTACAACAAAGCATGAAGAAACTTCTGGAGGTAATGGACATGTTCATTATCTTAACTGTGGTGGTGGTTTCAAGATTATACATATTGGGGGTAGGGATAGCATTAAGAGATATACCTAATGTAAATGAGGAGTTAATGGGTGCAGCACACCAACATGGCACATGTATACATATGTAACAAACCTGCACATTGTGCACATGCACCCTAGAACTTAAAGTATAATAAAAAAGAAAAAGAGTATACATACATATCAAAACTTATCACACTGTATACTTTAAACATGTACATTTTACATCAATTATACCACAATAAAGCTGTTTTCAAAAATGTATCTTTCTTGGGCTGGGGGTGGTGGCTCATGCCTGTAATCCCAGCACTTTGGGAGGTTGAGGCGGACGGATCATCTGAGGTCAGGAGTTTGAGATCAGCCTGGCCAACATGGTAAAACCCCATCTCTCCAAAAAAAAAAAACAAACAAACAAAAAAATTAGCCAGGTGTGGTGGCACGCACCTGAATCCCAGCTACTCAGGAGGCTGAGGCAGGAGAATAGCTTGAACCCAGGAGGCAGAGGTTGCAGGGGGCCAAGATTGTGCTACTGCACTCCAGCCTGGGCAACAAGAGTGAAACTCTATTGCAAAAAAAAAGAAAAAAAAAATACATCTTTCTCAAAGGAGTGCGTAGGTGCTTTGAAAAGTGTCAAATGAGAGGAAAGTGGTACTAGAATACCGAGGGATTTCCAAAAGGAAAAATCTTGGTAGCTAAATATGAGAATGATGACTTAAGCATGGTATTATCTATAAAGCTATTTTAAAGAAAGGCCAGGTGCAGTGGCTCAAGCCTGTAATCCCAGCACTCTGGGAGGCTGAGGCGGGCAGACCACGAGGTCAGAAGATTGAGACCATCCTGGCTAACACGGTGAAACTCCATCTTTACTAAAAATACAAAAAATGAGCCGGGCATGGTGGCAGGCACCTAAGTAGTCCCAGCTACTCGGGAGGCTGAGCCAGGAGAATGGTGTGAACCCACGAGGCGCAGCATGCAGTGAGTCGAGATCGTGCCACTGTACTCCAGCCTGGGCGACAGAGGGACACTCCATCTCAAAAAATAAAATAAAACCTTTTATCATGGAAAAAATTCAAACAAACATTGTTAGAAATGTACAATAAAGCCCATGTGCAATTTATTCAACTTCAATAATTATGAACTCATACTAATCTTGTTTCATCTACTCTCCCCCTCACCTCACTTTGCCACTCCAGTATTATTTTGAGGCAAATCTTAGATATATCATTTCCTTCATAAATATTTTAGTATGTATTTCTAAAAGATGGGAACTTGAAGCCTTTTGCATTTGTGGCTTGATAGCTCATTTCTTCCAAAATATTCTTATTTTTATTTATATTATTTATTTTATTTTATTTTTTTTGAGACGGAGTCTGGCTCTGTTGTCCAGGCTGGAGTGCAGTGGCATGATCACTGCTCGCTGCAACCCCCACTTCCCAGGCTCAAGTCATCCTCCCACCTCAGCCTCCCAAGTACCTGGGACTATAGGCACATGCCAACATGCCCAGCTAATTATTATTATTATTATTATTATTTACTTTTTTTTTCGTAGAGATGGGGTTTCACCATGTTGCCCAGGCTGGTCCCAAACTCCTGAGCTCAAGTGATCCATCCGCCTCAGCCTTCCAAAGTGATAGGATTACAAGTATGAGCCACCATGCCATAAAATATTTTTAAATGGAATCTTAGATCCACAGCAAAATTGAGCAGAAAGTAGAGAGTTCCCACATACCCTCTCCAACAGGCATAGCCTCTCTCTGTCAACATCCTGCACCACTGTGGTAAACTGTTACAACAGATGAACCTACATTGACAGTCCACAGTTTACCTTAGGGTTCACTTTTGGTGTTATACAGTCTATGGGTTTGTATAAACAGACAATGACAGGTTTCCATGATTACAGTATCATACAGAATAGTTTCACTGCCCTAAAAAATCTGTATGCTTCAGGAGGCCAAGAAGGGAGAATCGCTTGAGCCCAAGAGTTCAAGACCGGCCTCGGCAACATAGCGAGACCCCAGCTCTACCAAAAAAAGGAAAACTAACAACAAAAAATATTAGCCAGGCATGGTGGCACACACCTGTACTCCCAGCTATTCACAAGGCTGAGATGGAAGAATCACTTGAGCCCAGGACTTAGAGACTGCAGTGAGCTATGATCACACCACTATACTCTAGCCTGGGTGATAGAAGGAGACCCTGTCTCAAAAAAAATAATAATGATAAAATATATTTGATTCTATGTTGGACATATAAATATACCTCATTCTTAAATATGGCAATTTTCATAAGAAATGTTAATATTTATTGAACAAGTATGTGCTAGGTAGTGTACTAATTCAGGTTATCTCATTTAATTTAAATAAAACTCTAAGTTAATTGCTATAAACTTCATTTAACAGATAAAGAAACTGAAGTTTAGTGAGGCCAGATAATTTGCCAAATATCATAGTGCTAAGAAGTTCTAGAACGGAGATTCAAAGTCCAACTGTGTAGTCAAGAGACCCTACTGTTAACCACTACCTTTACACTACTAACTGGGTAAACCATAAGCAATTAATGATAAAGATTGAGATTACTGCCACATTCTCACTGTTATAAATAAAACTTCAATAAAAATTCTTGGCACTCCTCTGGTAATATTTTTATAGGATAAACCTCTAGAAGTAAAATGCTAGATCAGATTAGATTAGGTTAGATTTAATTGCTAAATTATTTCCAAAAGGCATGTATATCTGTAGATTCAATTAATAGCTTGCCTCCAAATAAATACTAACTTAACTCCAAAGAACACAGCATACAAGAAAGGCTATTTCCCTACAACCTCAGTAGCAGTGTATCAATTTTAACTCACTGATAGGTAAGAAGTGAAGTTTTAATTTTTATCTCTATTAGTAAGGCTGATCAACTAGGCTTTTCATATATTTATTGTCATTTCTATTTCTTACTCCATAAATATTGCTTGTAACCTTTGCTACTGAGTTAGTTGTTCATGTTCCTTTTTAATTTCATAAGAATTCTATGTATATTGGGATATATCTGTCATGTATTTCAAGCCTTTGTCCTAGTTTGTTTTGGACTTTGTTCACGGCAGTTTTTGCCACACGTTTTTTTCTTTTTTTGAGGCAGGGTCTCACTCTGTTGCCCAGGTTGAAGTGCAGTGGCATGATTACAGCTCACTGCAGCCTCAACCTCCTACTCTCAAACAATTCTCCTGCCTCAGCTTCCCAAGTAGCTGGAACCACAGAAGCACACTACCACACCCCACTAATTTTCACAGTTTTTTTTGTAGAGACAAGATCGTGCTATGTTACCCAGTCTAGTCTCAAACTCCTGGTCTGAAGGGATCCTCCTGCCTCAGCCTCCCAAAGTACTAGGAATACAGACATGAGCCACCACACCTAGCTCTATAATTAAGTTTATAATTGTGTGTAGTTGAATATGAACTTAGGTAATTTTATAAAGAAAACAGTAACTTATTAGGCCGGGCGCGGTGGCTCAAGCCTGTAATCCCAGCACTTTGGGAGGCCGAGACGGGCGGATCACAAGGTCAGGAGATCGAGACCATCCTGGCTAACACGGTGAAACCCCGTCTCTACTAAAAGTACAAAAAACTAGCCGGGCGAGGTGGCGGGCGCCTGTAATCCCAGCTACTCGGGAGGCTGAGGCGGGAGAATGGCGTGAACCCGGGAGGCGGAGCTTGCAGTGAGCTGAGATCTGGCCACTGCACTCCAGCCTGGGTGACAGAGCGAGACTCCGTCTCAAAAAAAAAAAAAAAAAAAAAAAAAAAAAAAGAAAACAGTAACTTATTTTAACAACACCCCAAATCCTAATGTTTTTCAATATATACACACATATACATAGTTATAAGTGTTTACAAATATTATATTCTACCCTTTTCCCTTAATATTTCATGCACACATGTAAGCAGTTAACATGCCTACGTGGTTATAATGTATTCAATTATGTTAATATATTTATAGTGTGAATATTTACTTAAAATACATGTTTTCAATAATTAATATTTGTAAGAAAATGTATTGGCAGTCACGGTGGCTCATGCCTGTAATCCCAACACTTTGAGAGGCCTAGGTGGGCAGATCACTTGAGGTCAGGAGTTCAAGACCAACCTGACCAACATGGTGAAACCCCATCTCTATCTAAAATGCTAAAATTACCCAGGTGTGGTGGCACACCCCTCTAATTCCAACTACTCAGGAGGCTAAGGCAGGAGAATCACTTGAACCTAGGAGGCGGAGGCTGCAGTGAGCCGAGATCGTGCAACTGAACACCAGCCTGAGCAACAGAGGGAGGCTCCATTTCAAAAAAAAAAAAAAAAAGGAAAAAAAATGTATTAATCCTTTAAGACTTAATGGGCAAAAAAAAAAAAAAAGACTTAATGGATATTGTTTGAATTTCTACAATGAGAAATGTGGGGCTCTAAGCCTGCTCTGTAGGACAGAACTAGAAGAGTGGCTTAACCAAAGAACTGGCAAGTTAAGTGGAAAACTTGAAAACATTTATTAATCATAGGGAACATGTTTCCAACAACACACATAATTCCATTCAGCATCTGACCAAGCTTTGTGATTCCCTGGAGTCAGAGGTTTAACCATTCCTCTAATGCCAAGAAAGGCTGTCATTTCCACAAACAGTTGACATAACCGGTTAGAAATAATACTGAACATTTATGGGGCTGTTATGTTAGGCTTAAGCCTAAAGTTTCTTAATATGTATTAAGATTTGTGCCTAAGAGATTTTACTCATGCAAAAGCTAGCATGTTTCTCTGGAGGTCATTGAGATTTTAAGTTCTTTTTTGCCTTACTCCACTTTAACACAACTGAGAAAACAAATTCATAACTATAAACGATACAATAACACTGTCAAAGGCTAACTAGAGCTGCAGATTCTATTTAAATTTAGATCACCCCTTTCATTTATTTTTTTATCTCCTCAAGGTCCTTTAAATAGCTTCTAGGTTTGTTTTTTGCTTATTTTTATGCATTTATTTGAGACAGGGTCTCACTTTGTCACCTAGGCTGGAGTGCAATGGTGTGATCTCGGCTAAATGCAGCTTTGACCTCCCCAGGTGAACCCTGAAAGCAATCCTCGTGCCTCAGTCTCCCAAGTAGCTAGGATACAAGGGCACACCACCATGCCTGGCTAATTTTTGTATTTTTAATAGAGACGGGTTTCACCATGATGGCCAGGCTGGTCTGGAACTCCTGGCCTCAAGTAATCCACCCACCTTAGCCTCCCAAAGTGCTGGGATTATAGGTGTGAGCCACTAAGCCCAGTGAACATTTATTTTTTTTCAAATGGAGACTAAGAAACATAACTGAAGCTTTTATTGATGACAAGGGCACAATATAAACTGCAATTACCAATAAGAATATAAGAATGCTCTCAAAGATCTCATGCTAACCAGGGTTTCACCATGTTGGCCAGGCTGGTCTCAAACTCCTGACTTCAAGTGATCTGCCCGCCTCGGCCTCCCAAAGTGCTGGGATTACATGTGTGAGCCACCATGCCCGGCCTTTTTTGGTTTCTTTTGTATCAGCTGTTCTAACTCCATGACATTAGTCAGTCATCACAGAAAACTTTGAATGCTTGATCCCTTTCCACAGATATTCCACAGGTAGTATACTATTCTTTTGTGACCTTTCTTCACATTAAAAAATATAAAAAATATTTTAGGTTGGGCACGGTGACTCACCCCTGTAATCCCAGCACTTTGGGAAGCCAAGACAGGTGGACCACTTGAGCTCAGAAGTTCGGGACCAGACTGCGCAACATGGTGAAACCTTGTTTCTGCCAAAAATACAAAAAAGTAGCCGGGTGCAGTGGCATGAGCCTGTGGTCCCAGCTACCTGGGAGGCTGAGGTGATAGGATCACTTAAGCCTGGGAGGTTGAGGTTGTGGCGAATTGAGATAGCACCACCGCACTCCAGCTTGGGTGACAGAGTGAGATTACTTTTTTCAAAACAGCTTTTTAAATTATTAAAACATTTAATATTATATTTAGTATTATAGAACATTTAGTATTACATTTAGTATTATAGAACATTTAGAAAATGAAAGGGGGAAATCACCAAGATCACCCATGTTTTTCTTCTCTTATTTTTCCAAGATAGGTAATACGGCCGTGAACCTGGCCTGCAATATACTCTTGATGCATAACCACTTTGGAAGAATCCTAGCAATCTCTAAAATAGTTCTAAGACCCAAATATCCAATCACAGCAACTATCTTTGAGAAACTCACACAAGGGCACACAGACTAATGAATTAGTATGTCACAGCAGTACTGTCAGTTATTGTGAAAAACTGGAACCTACCAAATGTCTGTAAACAGAACAATTTTTTTTTTTTTGAGACGGAGTCTCGCTCTGTCGCCCAGGCTGGAGTGCAGTGGCCGGATCTCGGCTCACTGCAAGCTCCGCCTCCCGGGTTCCCGCCATTCTCCTGCCTCAGCCTCCCGAGTAGCTGGGACTACAGGGGCCGCCACCTCGCCCGGCTAGTTTTTTTGTATTTTTTTTAGTAGAGACGAGGTTTCACCGGGTTAGCCAGGATGGTCTCGATCTCCTGACCTCGTGATCGGCCTGTCTCGGCCTCCCAAAGTGCTGGGATTACAGGCTTGAGCCACCGCGCCCCGCCAAACAGAACAATTTTTATATATTCACAAGAGAAAACGAATGCTAGAGCTACATGCATCTACGTATACATGAATGTCTAAAATTCTACAAAGGAATGTATCTTTTGCAACATATACTAACATATATGTGGAAATTCTCTTCAACTTTCAGACACAAACTACATAAAGTTTTTTGTGTTTTGTTTTTTGAGATGGAGTCTCACTCTGTCGCCAGGCTGGAGTGCAGTGGCATGCTCTCTGCTCACTGCAACCTCTGCCTCCTGGGTTCAAGTGATCCTCCTGCCTCAGCATCCTGAGCAGCTGGAACTACAGGTATGCGTGCACTACCACACCCAGCTAATTTTTGTATTTTTTAGTAGAGACGAGGTTTCACCATGTTGACCAGGATGGTCTCAGTCTCTTGACCCTGTGATCCGCCCTCCTCGGCCTCCCAAAGTGCTGGGATTACTTTGGGAGTAAGCCACCGCACCCTGCTGCTTTTTTTTTTTTTTTTTTTTTTGGTCTCACTCTGTCACCCAGGCTAGAGTGTAGAATGCAATGGTGAGATCTTGGCTCACTACAACTTCCACCTCCCGAGTTCAAGCAATTCTCTGCCTCAGCCTCTGGAGTAGCTGGGATTACAGGCGCCCGCCATCACACCCGGCTAAATTTTGTATTTTTTTTTAGTAGAGACAGGGTTTCACCATGTTGGCCAGGCTGGTCTTGAACTCCTGACCTCATGATCCACCAGCCTCGGCCTCCCAAAGTGCTGGGATTACAGGTGTGAGCCACTACGCCCAGCCTAAAGTTTTAAAACATGCCAAGTGTATTACATAATATGATACGATTTATGTACATAAATATTACAGTAAGCCTAATACCCAATTTTATTATAGTAAATATGATAAATACCCAATTCAGGACAGTAACTATCCTGAGAAAAGAGGAAAAGGAATGGGGGAGGGGCACTTCAATTTTATCTGCAATTTTTTTGTCATATAACTAGTCTCTTTTCAAATTAAATGCAAAATCTTGCTTTGTTTAGTTAGGATTTCATTTAGCGTAGGATCAATAAGCAATAGAAGCAAAAAAAGCTTATCAAAAAACGAGCAAATAAGATGTTAAAGTTTAATAAAGTTGGGTGAAAGGTACATGGGTGTCTGTTACATTAAGTGCCATACTTTCTGTATGTCCTTGAAACATTTCACAACAAAAACTTGAGAAATAATATTTGGGCTAAAAAAACAAACACAACTTCAGTTCTCTGACTATTCTGTCATCAAACTTCAAATCCCTTTACTATGAATGAGATTATGCACAGCAGCCCACAAAAAGAAAACTATTTTCTAGGCTATAGCAGCTCGTCACAGTATGTGCTTAGAGTTGAAGAAATGAAGCTAAAGGCAACATTTAACCTTTGGACCAAGAAATGCTTTAGAGGTTATATTCTATTTGAACTCTAACAATATAGAACTGTAATAGTACTCGAAGTTAACCAAGAAAGTCAACTAAGTGAATAAGACTTGGTTAGTCAGATCCAAAATTGTTTCAATTTGATTACACACTTCTGGTAGATAACTGATGTGATCCTATTGCTCAGGACTGTCCCAATTTTAAAACTGAAAGTCCTGTGTTCCAGAACCTCTAGTTTTAGACAAACTGGGACAACTGGCCATCCTAGCTTCTAGGCACATCAAAACTTTCCAGCTGGGAAAGAATTTTCAAATTAGCTAGTAAATTATCTAATTTTACTGATGAGAAGAGTGAAGAATCCTAAACCTTCAGAGTGTAAAAGGAAGTTCCAGGCCATCCAGTGCTCTAGTTCAATTGCTGAATTCACAGACTAGTCCTCTACAGATTTTGCTAGAGTGGCCTTTCAGCCTTTTGTGACTGTTTGTAGTGAAAAGTACACACAAGCCTACAAGGCAGCCCAGATGTACAATAACTGTGGGAAAATTAAAAAAAATAAAAAATACAGAGCCTCTCTATGTTGCCCATGCTGGACTCAAACGCCTAGACTCAAGCAATCCTTGTACCTCAGCCTCCTGAGTAGCTGGGACTACAGGCATCCACCACCAAGCCAGGCTATGAGAAAGTTCTTTTTATTGATCCAGACCTTATTGCCTGGTAACTTCCACCACTGTTCCTAGCTCTGCTCTCTGGTCCTAACAAAGGAAAATCTGACCCCACACCTAGTGCAACTGGATAGGTTATAGTTGGCCTTGTGTTTTCCTCTATTCTGGTTCCGCCTCTAAAAATCCTACAGATACTGTAGGACTACAGAATATCCATGCAGTCTGCGCTCCTTTTCTTTCTTTCCTTTTCTTTCTTTTTCTTTCTCTATTTATTTATTTTGTATTTATTTATTTTTTTTGAGACAGAGTTTCGCTCTTGTCGCCCAGGCTGGAGTGCAATGGCGCAATCTCAGCTCACTGCAACCTCCATCTCCTGGGTTCCAGCAGTTCTCCTGGCTCAGCCTCCCAAATAGCTGGGATTACAGGCACCCACCATCAAGCCCAGCTAATTTTTGTATTGTCAGTAGAGACGGGGTTTCTCCATGGTGACCAAGCTGGTCTTGAACTCCTGACCTTGGGTGATCTCCCCGCCTCGGCCTCCCAAAGTGCTGGGATTATAGGCATGAGCCACCACGCCCTGGCCTCTGCTCTCACTTTATAATGATTAGCTAGTAGAGTTGTAGTCAGATTTGACATCTGTGTATGTAGCTGGTGAGGAGTCTCTTTGTCCCACAGCACAGATTACATTCCTTTCCTGAATCCCTCTTTGAACTCTGAGAATTTCTACACTTATCCTTACATTGTACAATCATAATGAATATTTACTGAGCACTAACAGGAACTGTTAGGTACTGAATACAGTAAATAAAATAAACTCAGCCATAGGAGAAGAAGAGCAAGATAGGTAAAATAATAAACAACGTGAACTCTGAGGTGCTGCACACCTTGGGAAG
The DNA here is from genome assembly GCF_001698545.2 of Rhinopithecus bieti. NCBI lineage: Eukaryota > Metazoa > Chordata > Mammalia > Primates > Cercopithecidae > Rhinopithecus > Rhinopithecus bieti. The sequence continues at coordinate 2,879,000 of NW_016807544.1, read as the reverse complement.
CTGGAGAAGGCTTCACCTGAGGTGGTGATATGTGAATTAGGTAGGAACTGTATCAACACCTGTGCGTTAAACAGCCCTGTGTCCCCCAACAATCAGCTGAAGTTCAACAAATAGATTGTAAATTTGGTAAAGTAGAGAAAGCCTGCTCAGCCCCCTCAGCATTTCTTAGAGGTAAGGGAAGATGATAAGTGAATCCAGTCTGGCAAAGGCAGTTGCAGAGACTGACACTGTACCTGGCTACGTACAGTATTGCTCAGGTGGTTGTCCTCGGACATCTGTGCATTCTGGAAGTAGGACAACGGTGCAGGTAACTCTGTCATTGGAGCAACTGTATAGAAATACTGTTTCACAGAAAACAAAGCCTCTTGAGGTTCTGAAAAGGGAAAGAAAAACAGAACTTTGTACACTACAATTATACTGTTTTAAAAAATAGTTTCATAGATTACACTAAGCAGAAACAAACCTTTCTTTCATGTGTTCTCCTCCAGGCCAAGCTGTCTAAGGACTTCAAAGACTGTTGTCACTTGCAGGCTCCCAGATTAGGTCTGAAATACGATTTCACCAGGTCATCCATTATTAGTTAAATCCTAGTAAATTCATTTAAACCAATCAAATACTTATAAGACCAATTTGTAAACCAGGAATGTATTAATTTATCACCACCTTCAACTGACAAATTTACTATGAGCTCAAGGTAGACCGCTTTAGCAATAAGTAGAACCACCTGAGACACCAAACATTTTCTTTTTTTTTTTTTTTTTTGAGACGGAGTCTCGCTCTGTCGCCCAGGCTGGAGGGCAGTGGCCGGATCTCAGCTCACTGCAAGCTCCGCCTCCCGGGTTTACGCCATTCTCCTGCCTCAGCCTCCCGGGTAGCTGGGACTACAGGCGCCAACCACCTCGCCCGGCTAGTTTTTTGTATTTTTTTTAGTAGAGACGGGGCGGGGGGGTTTCACCATGTTAGCCAGGATGGTCTCGATCTCCTGACCTCGTGATCCGCCCGTCTCGGCCTCCCAAAGTGCTGGGATTACAGGCTTGAGCCACCACGCCCGGCCGACACCAAACATTTTCAACCACAAAGATACTTAATGACTTCCAATTTCTAGCCAAGGAAGCTGAGTAATCTTAAAGAATGTTCTCCCAACATTCCTTTTTCTATGCAGACCAATTCAACCTAATCTTTATATTTTCATAAAATCATTTGTCTAGCACTTTTAATTTTGTAAAATTCTATAATCTCATCTTATCCTTATCACAATGCCCAAGGCAGGATGAACAAATAACATGCTTATTTTACAAAAGGAGAAGGGAATCCAGAGAAGTTCAGTGACTTGCTTAAGATGACACAACTGGGTAGAGCTGGCAAGAATCGCAGACTTGGCCAGGTGCAGTGGCTCATGCCTGTAATCCCACCATTGTGGGAGGCCAAGGCAGGTGGATCATGAGGTCAGGAGTTCGAGACCAGCCTGACCAACATGGTGAAACCCCACCTCTACTAAAAATACAAATATTAGCCGGGCGTGGTGGCATGCACCTGTAATCCCAGCTACTCAGGAGGTTGAGGCAGGAGAATCACTTGAACCCAGGAGGTGGAGGTTGCAGTGAGCTGAGATGGCACCATCACACTCCAGCCTGGGCGACAGAGTGAGACTCCATTTCAAAAAAAAAAAGAATGGCAGACTCCTGACTCCCAGTCTCAGGCCTCTCCTTTGATGTTGGGACAGCCTTATTTACAGGAATGACTGTGTCTCTCAGAGTTCACCCACCCTCCTGGGGGGCCACATTTCCATTTGCCTGTCTACCTTAATTTCCATCAACCAATTCTTCATGATTTCAACTTCTCCTTTTCACAGGTCTTCAGAAATACAGGAAAAATCCATGTACATACCTAACGCTAATTAATACATTACCATATACATATTTACATTAAAAAAATTTTTCTCAATGTCCTATTTCATTTTCACTTTTAACATCAGGATATACTTTCTTCTAAATATTCCATTTTTTTTCTTCTAATGATTTTTCATAAAAAATGTATATAGTACCTTTTCCTCTAGCAAAGGTATCAAGTTCAAAATAACTCTTAACTACTTATATTTGTATCATTCAAATCATTACACATTTTTAACCAAGGTGACGTTCTACTTTATCATACATGCTTTTATATACCATGTCCATCTTTCTCTTCCCTTCACCTTCAGCCCATTGTCAGCTAGCATGACATCAGTGAAATGCAAATTCATATTAACTGAAAACATGGCGCAAATTTGCTTAAAAAATAAAGTGGTTAAGGCCAGGAGTTGCAGATCAGTCTCCAGCCTGGGCAACACAGCAAGACACTATCTCTAAAAAACACGAATTAGCTGGGTGCAGGCGGGATGCATATGTAGTAGTTCCAACTGCTCAGGAGGCTGAGGGGGGAGGATTGCTTGAGTCCAGGAATTAGAGGCTGCAATGAGCCAAGATCTCGTCACTGTACTCAGCCTGGGCAACAGAGTAAGACTCTGTTTCAAACAAAACAAAACAAAAAAAGATTTTTCAAAATGAGATTTTTGTGGGAATTTAACCTATATTTAGAGTTATTGATACCTTTGTTGTTGTCTTTATTTTGAGACACAGTCTTGCTCTGTCACCCAGGCTGGTGTGTAGTGGCACGATCTCGCTCACTGGAACTGCTACCTCCTGGGTTCAAGCAATTCTCGTGTCTCAGCTCCCCGAATAGCTGGGATTTCAGGTGTGCACTACCATGTTCAGCTAATTTTTGTATCTTTAGTAGAGACTGGGTTTCACCATGTTGGCCAGGCTGGTCTCAAACTCCTGACCACAAGTGATCCACCCACATCAGCCTCCCAAAGTGCCAGGATTACAGGTGTGAGCCACCACGACCAGCCCTGTTCCTGTCTTTTAATAAGGACAAAATTAAGATTTCACAATACAGACAGTCCCTAATGACAGTTCAATGTAAAACCGTTCAGCTTTAGTATGACGCAAAAACAGTATGTATTCAGTAGAAACTGCACTTTTTGAGGATCCATACAAGTTCACTTCAGTGAAGTAAGTAGTCAATAAATTGCATGAGGCCGGGTTCGGTGGTTCATGCCTGTAAACCCAGCACTGTGGGAAGCTGAGACGGATGGATTACTTGAGGCCAGGAGTTCGTGACTAGCCTGGCCAACATGGTGAAACCCTGTTTCTACTAAAAACACACACACAAAAAAAATGGCTGGGTGTGGGTGGTGGGTGCCTGTGGTTCCAGCTACTCAGGAGGCTGAGGTGGAAGGATCACTGGAGCCAAGAAAGTTGAGGCTGCAGTGAGCAGTGACTGCATCACTACACTCCAGCCTGAGTGACAGAGTGAGACCCTGTCTCAAAAAAACAAATAATAAAATAATAAAAGTACACTCCATTATGGAAAAACCCATAGAAATCTCATATAATCCCTCAGAAACAAAGCAAGTAAACAAGACAATCTTAGCCAAATGAAACAAGGCAAAGAAAGGGTAATGCAAGCAAAAACAAAAGGTAAGTAGGTTGGATGCAGTGGCTCACGCCTATAATCCCAGCACTATGGGAGGCCGAGGCAGACAGATCACTTGAGGCCAGGAGTTCAAGACCAGCCTGGCCAACATGGTGAAACCCTGTCTCTACTAAAAACACAAAAATTAGCTGGGTGTGGTGGCTCGTGCCTGTAATCCCAGCTACTAAGGAGGCTGAGGCAGGAGAATCGCTTGAACCTGGGAGGCGTAGGTTGCAGTGAACCAAGATTGTGCCACTGTACCCCAGCCTGGGTGACAGAGCAAGACTCTGTCTCAAAAAATAAAATAAATAAATGGTATATAACTAAACTATATTACACTTACAGGTTAAATATGAGAAGTGATTACCGTGCACTAAACAAGATTAGTACAATCTTATACAATAAATTTAGTAGAAATACTATCAAATAATAAGACTGATTATTCACTAAACAAGAAAGACACTGTCTACTCATATGTAAAACTTAAGAGACAAACACTATTAAACTAAGGCTTAATAAACTAATGTTTTTTTAATTTTTTTTTTTTTTTTTTTTTTTT
>NW_016807544.1:2869414-2874051 GCF_001698545.2 Rhinopithecus bieti | reverse complement strand
AAAAAAAAAAAAAAAAAAAAAAAAAAAAGAAACCTCATGAGGAAAGGAATCTGAACTGACATGTAAAAAAAACTCAGAAAAGGTAAAAGATTTTGCCTGCACAGGGTTACAGAGCGAGTGTATACCAATGCCGGTTCCAGAACCCAAGTCTTCTGATGCCCAGTCCAGGTCTTTCCCAGTTCACCCAGAGAAACCTTGTGCCTCCCTTGATGCTTCCAAAGATCACAATGCTACAAGGTGAGCCTCCCTGGGACAGCTGCTCTTTACAGGGGGCTCAGTAGGAAGCAGAGGCAGGCAACAGGGCTAGGTCTTCAATGAGGCCTGATGAACAAACAAGCGCTACTGGGACAAAGAAAGGGGCAGGCAAAGCTAGATTTGATTTTGGTCCAGTAACAGCTGAAAACAATTGAGGACTGCAAGGAGGTCAATGACCCCACCGTTCAGGCGGCATGGCAAAAGACACTAGGAGACTTTTTAACATTCTTAGCCCTGTAAACAACAACAACAACAAACAGTTACTGGGATCTGAGGATCTTTCATGGGACCTGAATTGAGGAGTAGGTGGGAGTAGGGACAGAATCTACTTTGGTGTTTTTGCTCTCTGGTAACCTGCTGCAAACTGACAGAGCACAACACTTGAATTCACTGACATCCATTTCCTTAATCTCAAGACACTTGCTAAATCAGACAAAAGGAAAACGAAATCCTTCTCTGACGGGAAACTAGAATTTATCTGTTATATACAATGAGATTAAAAAAGCCCCAGGAGAACTACAAATAATCTCCAAACTCAGATGTGCTGAACAGAGAAGTCTGTCTAACCAGAAAACCTTCTACCCATCAGCACTGCAGAAATTATCACAGGAGCAATGTCCAGAATCTCAAAATAAGTTTATTAAAAATCTCATTCAAGAAAGTACCAAAGAAAAGTATTAATACATTTTTTTCTCTCACTGTATCCCAGTGTAACAACAAAACCTCCAACTCCTACAGAACATGGTTACTTATTGATACATTTTCTTTTTTCACCCTCAGATACAAATATAAACAAAATCTGTACTGTGGAAAAACATCTTCAGGAGATTTTTAACCATGATCTCTAGCACAAAGGGCTTGTAGCTTGTTTTAATGTCTCTAAGCTACTAGACTAGTTTCTCTTTCACTGAGAAAACTGCTACAAGTATTTTCTGCTGCATCTGCACTGCAATGCTGTTTTCAAGTGCCAATGAGCTTGTGATTTATTCTTTATTTTACAAAAGTATTTAATCAGCCTTAGTGTTACTTTGAAAGCTTCTCCCTGGACAGGCAGCCCAAGTTCTGATGTTATGAATGGGCTGGAAAAGCCTCTACTTGAGTTTTTAAAGGTTCACATCCAATAGTAAATGTAACCGAACTCTAAATTCCAACCTATAATTGAACATATTATTATTAGTGAGACATAGTTTCGCTCTTGTCGCCCAGGCTGGAATGCAATGCCGGGATCATGGCTCACTGCAACCTCCACCTCCTGGGTTCAAGCGATTCTCCTGCCTCAGCCTCCTGAGTAGCTGGGATTACAGACGCCCACCACCATGCCCAGCTAATTTTTGTATTTTTAGTAGAGATGGAGGTGTCACCATGTTGGCCTGGCTGGTCTTGAACTCCTGACCTCAGGTGATCCACTACCTTAGCTGGGATTACAGGCGTGAGCCACTGTGCCCAGACTATACTTGAAATTAATAAAACAATTTTTTTAAACTAATTTTAAAACTTTAGGAATACATCCTCAAAAGACTCCTCTGGTTTTTAAGAGACTAGGAGCAAATCATTTCTCCAGCCCTATAAAAGGCTTTGTGAAAGCAGTAGACGCTAAAAAGAGCAAGGGTAGTGATACATCCCATTTGGTGATTTTTTTTCCTCCTCCTCCCATCCCACGCCACCTGTTAACCATCTGTGGTAGATTAGATTATTATTCAGCCAATATTCACTCCCTCCCCCAGCCTGGCCAAGGGAGGAATACACCTCTCTCCAGTGATGTTATAGGCTTGGCCCTTTAGTTTGCTTGGCTGCATGGTGGTAGAAGTCTACTACCCACTCCTAAGTCTTTGGGCATGATCATATGACTTGCTTTGGTCAATGCAATCTTAGCAGATGTGGCATAAGCAGACACTTGAACTATGCTTGTGCAGTTGGCCTTGACTTCTGGTACTTCTGCTGGTACCTTGAGAAAAGCTTACCATGGATAGCCACTGCCCCTTCAGCCTGGGCCCCAGAATAAGGCATACAAATAAGAACTGCCCCCACTGATCCACAGACCTACCTACATTGAAGCAGAGTCTTGAGTGAGAATACATGCTCTGAACCACTGAGTTTGGGGGAGGTCTGTAATGTAGAGTTACTATAGCAACTTGTTTTTAAATAATAGTTATGTTGGCTCAGAAAATGCAATAAAAACGAACAAAGACTTAGAATTGCAAGTCCAGAATCCCTTATCTGTAACTCTTGGGACTAAATGTGTTTAGAATTCGGATTTTTTTTGATTTTGTAAAGGTACTATGCAAATACCAGATGTCATATAATGTCCCTACAGGGTCTTAGAAGCAGAAAAGCAAACACATTATTAAGCTATAGTGAAAGAAATGAATAGTTTTAAATCACATTAAAAAAAGAAAATAGAGACTATAACTAAGCCAGATTTTGCTGTCAAATTAGTTATGAAAAACCTTGGCCAGGTGTGATGGCTCACACCTGTAATCCCAGCACTATGGGAGGCTGAGGCGGGTGGATCACGAGGTCAGGAGTTCGAGACTAGCCTGGCCAATATGGTGACACCCCCGTCTCTACTAAAAATACAAAAATTAGCCCAGTGCGGTGGCACACGCCTGTAGTCCCAGCTTCTCAGGAGGCTGAGACAGAAGAATTGCTTGAACCTGAGAGGCGGAGGTTGCAGTGAGCTGAGATTATGCCATAGCACTCCAGCCTGGCCGACAGAGCGAGACTCCGTCTCAAAAAAAAAAAAAAAAAAAGAAAAAAAACCTTTTAGTTTTTGGATTTCAGAACTGTGGATATGAGACTATTTTGTCCTATATACCTTTGTATAATTATAAAGAATCTTTCCCAATAAGTTATTTAATTTCAATAACTCTGTAAGAGAGGTATGATTATTCAAAATCATTGTCTAAAATTCCCTGTGGAAATGGACAGAATACAACCAATTTTTAATGAAAAACTGATTATTTATGTCTAATTAATTTGTAAATCACTGGTTATATTCAGCATTGTCTGCAATCTTTCTTTTGTTCTGATCAACTTAAAACAAGAAACCATACAAAGCGTTGTGAAAAGCCAACACTAATACCTTTTTCCTCACTCTGTTACCCAAGCAGGAGTACTAATGCCTTTCAATCAACAAACACTGGGTTTCTTCTTTATAACTACACACTGTGATAAGGGTTGGGAATTCTAATATATCAGGTATTACTTCTGTTTACTTAAGGATCTTACTATCTAAAAAGCAAAACAAGTACTTTTTTTTTTTTTTTTTTTTGAGACGGAGTCTCGCTCTGTCGCCCAGGCTGGAGTGCAGTGGCCGGATCTCAGCTCACTGCAAGCTCCGCCTCCCGGGTTCACGCCATTCTCCTACCTCAGCCTCCCGAGTAGCTGAGACTACAGGCGCCCGCCACCTCGCCCGGCTAGTTTTTTTGTGTGTGTTTTTTTTAGTAGAGACGGGGTTTCACCGTGTTAGCCAGGATGGTTTCCATCTCCTGACCTCGTGATCCGCCCGTCTCGGCCTCCCAAAGTGCTGGGATTACAGGCTTGAGCCACCGCGCCCGGCACAAGTACATTTTTATACTGGTTAGATGTTGAAATAAAAATGTTAGGTATATTATGTTAAAATAAATTATTCACATTGGTTTCATCTCTTTCTTCTTACCTTTTTTTTTTTTTCCTGATGGAGTCTCGCTCTGTAGCTCAGTCTGGAGTGCAGTGGTGCGATTTCGGCTCACTGCAACCTCCCCGTCCTGGGTTCAAGCGATTCTCCTGCCTCACCTCCCGAGTAGCTGGGACTACAGGCACCCGCCACCACGTCCGGCTAATTTTTTGTATTTTTAGTAGAGACGGGGTTTCACCATGTTAGGCAGGATGGTCTCGATCTCCTGACCTCATGATCCGCCAGCCTCGGCCTCCCAAAGTGCTGGGATTACAAGCGTGAGTCACCGCACATGGCCACCCAGCCTCTTTTTATTTTATTTATTTACTTTTTTTGAGACGGAGTCTCGCTTTGTCGCCCAGGCTGGAGTGCAGTGGCGAGATCTGGGCCTATAGCTGGGACTACAGGCGCCCGCCACCACGCCCGGCTAATTTTTTTTTTTTTTTTTTGTATTTTTTAGTATAGACGGGGTTTCACCGTGTTAGCCAGGATGGTCTCGATCTCCTGACCTCGTGATCCGCCAGCCTCGGCCTCCCAAAGTGCTGGGATTACAAGCGTGAGTCACCGCGCGTGGCCACCCAGCCTCTTTTTATTTTATTTATTTACTTTTTTTGAGACGGAGTCTCGCTTTGTCGCCCAGGCTGGAGTGCAGTGGCGAGATCTGGGCCTATAGCTGGGACTACAGGCGCCCGCCACCACGCCCGGCTAATTTTTTTTTTTTTTTTTT
>NW_016807544.1:2861628-2868116 GCF_001698545.2 Rhinopithecus bieti | reverse complement strand
AAAAAAAAAAAAAAAGAAAGAAAATTCAAAATAGAGATAATCACCTTGTTGTTCTCCCAATGTGCATGCTAATAAATTTGTATGCCTTTTCTCCAAAAGAAAAACAAAAAAGATTTTTTTTTTTTTGAGACAATCTCACTCTTTTGCCCAGGCTGCAGTGCAGTGGCATAATCTTGGCTCACTGCAACCTCCTCCTCCCGGGTTCAAGCGATTCTCCTGCCTCAGCCTCGCTTGGGAGCAGCTGGGACTATAGGCGCGCGCCACCACGCCCAGCTAATTTTTTGTAGAGACGGGTGTTTCGCCATGTTGTCCCAGCAGGTCTCGAACTCCTGAGCTCAAGTATCTGTGCTGCGGCCTCCCAAAGTGTTGGGATTACAGGCATGAGCCACCGCGGGGGGCCTCACATTGTATTTCTATTGGCTAGTGCTGCTCTAAATCTTCTGTTCCTTCTGCTACACCAGGCCTAACAAATTCCTGCCAACCTTTTCCTTCCTGAAGCCTCCCTCCCTTTCTCAGCTCTGGCGACCCTGCACTGTGGTGGTTCTCCAACCACACTCATTCTCCTCAACTGGCTCCTTGCTCTTCTTCCACCCCCTCGTTAGAAGTGTTCCTAAGAGTTTGCCTTGGCCTTCTCTTCCCCTTTCTTAGCTTAGACTTCTCCACTGCTCCAACATCAACTGGAAATTTATGGAATTGACTCCTGTTTTCAGCTCTAGTCCTGCTGATAGGACATTTTCACCTGCTGGCACTCGCAAAGTGACGCTTCCAAACCACTTCCTCGCCCTCCTCTCTAAACCAGTTCTTTCTTTCTATTTCTGAGAATGTCTCTGCCATGTTCTAAACTGAAAACCTCCTAGTCAACTTCACACTTTATTCCCTGATCCTCAATTGGTTACCATGTCCCGTTCGTGTTTCTTCTAAAGCCTCTGCCACCACCGCAGATCGAACTCTAGTCACATCTTACCTGAATTATGGAAAAGTCACCTCAATTCTCTCACCCATTCCAGCCTCCACTATAGATTAATGTGCCTAAAGCAGAGCTGACCACAACGGTGAGAAGAATCTGAGAGGGAAGCAGCAGCAAACACAAGAGGCACTGGACCTGCATGCCTGGAGACAGCCCCAACCAAGAAGAAAGCATCAGACCCCGTTTTCCGCCTCGAATGAGAGGCGTGCGGACTTCGCCCAGAGTGCCCGTCGCCCCTGGACAAGGACACACCCGGGGCGTGAGGCGCGGAGTTTCACCAGTTGCTCAAGCAGACCCAGCCCAAAACGCTTCCTCTTTCTCCTGCTCCACTCCAGTCCAGACGGCTACTAATCCCGGCCCCAAAGCACCTGCGCCCTGAGACGTCTTTGAGCAAACAGCATTTCCGGACCAAGGCTCCGAGGAATCTCTCTCCACCCGGCCGCGCCCGAAGCCCAAGAAACGGGCTGCCCCTCCCGGTTTCCCACACGGGGTTCCCTGGCCCCAACCCGGCGACGCCCCGCCCCTCATCTTTTAGGACACCGGCTCCGCGGCCCAGGCCGCGACAAAGGGCCGGGCCCTGCCCGCGGCCGCCCTTGTCCGCGGTGCCTTCCTGTCTTCCCCGGATTCCCCATCACGCACATACGCTCAGCCGCCGCCGCCGTTGCCGCCGCCGCTCGCAGTTCAGGTTCCTTCCAGACCAGCCGCTGTTTTGTTTCCGATGTGAAACCGCGGACCCCGGAGCTGCCTGTCCCAGGCCCCGCCCGAGAACCCTCACCGGTGTCGTCATTTCCGGCTCTGGTGTCGTTGGCCGCCGGCCCACGGGGGAGGGGAGGAGCCAGGAGGAAGGGGCGGGGACTCCGGCCTGGAGCAACGATTGCGGGAAGAACCCAGAGCTCCACCTTGGCGGTCCCCACCTGACGGAATCCGCCCAGAGTGCTGGCGTGGATTGTCGGGGTTCTGAGGCTGCTCTTGAGCTGAGGGCGAAAGCCCCTATATAAATTGGGCCCAGCGTGTGCTTCTCCCGGCATACAAGCGATGGCCATCCTAAATGTAACACCTGTCATTTCTGTAGGGTACCTATTTGCGAATCAGCTGCATCACAATCAAGAAAATGCTGTTAAAATTGAAAATATCTCTGCCCTCTTCGACCACCCAATGAATCAAAACTTCTGGTGGGTGGCGAGAATCTGAGAAACTGCATTTTAAACATCCTCCGCGACTCCTGCACTCCAACTTTGACAACCAGACTCTCTAGGTGGCAAGCTAACAGAGCAGAAAATATGCCTGGTTTGCTGGGTCACTTGATTTTTGCAGCTGCCAGCTCTTTGTCCAGTTTTGGTAAAGACAGTACCAACATCTAATTCATTAGGCAGCATACCACACTTACACATATATCCGAAAGCTAAAACTAAAGGAATACTACCTTATTTAACCAAGGTGAATGGAGAAATGTCAAACACGGGTATTCAAAAAACCAAAAATGAAATTAAACGGTACATGGTATCTGGGCAAGTTACATTCTTCTGAAGTTTCTTTTAAAATCCACCCCCAAGCGGCCGGGTGCAGTGGCTCACGCCTGCAATTCCAGCACTTTGGGAGGCTGAGGCGGGCGGATCATGAGGTCAGGAATTCGAGATCAGCCTGACAAATATGGTGAAACCCCGTCTCTACTAAAAAGACAAAAAAATTAGCCGGGCGTGATGGTGCACTCCTGTAATCCCAGCTACTCGGGAGGATGCAGCAGGAGAATCACTTGAACCCGTGAGCTGAGGTCGCACCACTGCACTCCAGCCTGGGCGACAGAGCAAGACTCTGTCTCAAAAAATAAAAATAAAAATAAAAAATCCACCCCAAGTTAGGGTTTGCTCTTTTAAAAAAACTTACTGCCTTTTTCTTGCAGGATTTTCTGTTGTTGTTGAAACAGAGTCTCACTGTGTCTCCCAGGCTGGAGTGCAGTGGTGCCAACTCATCTCACTGCAACCTTTGCTTCCCAGGTTCAAGCCTCAGCCACCCGAGTAGCTGGGATTACAGGCCTGCACCACCATGCTGGAGTAATTTTTGTATTTTTAATAGAGATGAGGTTTCACCATGTTGTCCAGGCTGGTCTTGTACTCCCAACCTTAAGTGATCCTCCTGCCTTGGCCTCCCAAAGTGCTGGGATTATAGGCATGAGCCACCGCACCCAGCCATTCATGAACAATTTTCATGACATTCTGTGAGGTGGGTGGACCATAATTTATTGTACCTTATTTATTTATTTTTATTTATTTATTTTTTGAGACGGAGTTTCACTCTTGTTGCCCAGGCTGGAGTGCAATGGTGTGATCTGGGTTCACTGCAACCTCCGCCTCCCAGGCTCAAGCAATTCTCCTGCCTCAGCTTCCCGAGTAGCTGGGATTACAGGCGTGGGCCACCACGCCTGGCTAATTTATTTTGTATTTTTAGTAGAGATGGGGTTTCTCCATGTTGGTCAGGCTGGTCTTGAACTCCTGACCTCAGGTGATCCGCCCACCTTAGCCTCCCAAAGTGCTGGGATTACAGGCATCAGCTACCGCGCCCAGCCTATTGTACCATATTTAGTTTCCCAATTTTTTACTGTATAATATTCCATGAATATCTTTGCACAGAATTTTGATTTGTAGATTGTTTCTAAGAGTAGTTCATTGGCATTTTAAGACATCCTACTAATATTAGCAGACGGCAATCAGATTGAAGTAGTTCACAAATAGGTTTTAGCCTATATTTGTTTGATACTGAACTACTGTATGTATCAGGCACTGTTATGTATCAGGCACTGTTCTCAGCACTTGTAAAATGTGTATGTGCTGCCGACAAGCACGAGCACTTGTAAATGAACAAACTAAAATCCCTACTCTTGTTAAAGTAGGGGAGGTGGAGAATTTTATTTTATTTTATTTTATTTTATTTTATTGAGATGGAGTCTCCCTCTGTCACCCAGGCTGGAGTGCAGTGGCGCGATCTTGACTCACTGCAAGCTCCGCCTCCCAGGTTCACACCATTCTCCCGAGTAGCTCACATCAGCCTCCCGAGTAGCTGGGACTACAGGCGCCTGCCACCACATCTGGCTAATTTGTTTTTTGTATTTTTAGTAGAGACCGGTTTTTTACCGTGTTAGCCAGGATGGTCTCGATCTCCTGACCTAGTGATCCACCCACGTCGGCCTCCCAAAGTCCAGGTATTACAAGTGTGAGCCACCGTGCCCAGCCAAGAATTTTAAAAATATCTTTTTTGTTCAACCTTCTCCCACAACTTATCTTTCATTCTGCTAATGGAAAATACTACTTTTGTTCTTAAATATGAAGCTTTTGTGTGTAAAAAGTATTAGAATCTGATCTTTTTAAGCAGGGTTGGCAGTGGGTGGGGAGGGAGGGATTGGAGATTGATGTGATAGGAATGTGAAGGGATAGCTTGGGTGGATTTTTTATTTTATTTTATTTTATTTTAGAGACAGAGTCTTGCTCTGTCACCCAGGCTGGAGTGCAGTGGTGCGACCTCAGCTCACGGGTTCAAGTGATTCTCCTGCTGCATCCTCCCGAGTAGCTGGGATTACAGGAGTGCACCACCACGCCCGGCTAATTTTTTTGTCTTTTTAGTAGAGACGGGGTTTCACCATATTTGTCAGGCTGATCTCGAATTCCTGACCTCATGATCCGCCCGCCTCAGCCTCCCAAAGTGCTGGAATTGCAGGCGTGAGCCACTGCACCCGGCCGCTTGGGGTGGATTTTAAAAGAAACTTCAGAAGAATGTAACTTGCCCAGATACCATGTACCGTTTAATTTCATTTTTGGTTTTTTGAATCATTGAGCAGGGTAAGGGTGATTAGGTTTTAATGGGATGGTAAAGGGTGCATGATCGGTCGCTGAGGAGGGAGCAGAGGTATCCCTCCCCCACCTGCCTAACAATTTCCTCTTAAAGAGGTGGCTGGAGCTGAAGGCACAGTCAAGGTTAATGCTCCTTTTTCTTTATCTGACCTCTCCCAAATCAGTGAGCACGTTTAGGCTCTTTTTCATCAAATATAAAAACCCAGCCCAGTTCATGGCCTGTTTGGCAACAACCCTTAGACGCTTTACCACCCTACACCCAGAAGGGCCAGAAGGCTGTCTTACTCTTTTTTATTTATTTTTTTTTGAGATGGAGTGTCACCCTTTTTGCCCAGACTGGACTGCAATGGCCCGATCTCGGCTCACCGCAACCTCCACCTCCTGGGTTCAAGTGATTCTCCTGCCTCAGCCTCCCGAGTAGCTAGGATTACAGGCATGCGCCACCACGCCTGGCTAATTTTGTATTTGTAGTAGAGACAGGGTTTCTCCATGTTGGTTAGGCTGGTCTTGAACTCCCGACCTGAGGTGATCTGCCTGCCTTGGCCTCCCAAAATGCTGGGATTACAGGTGTGAGCCACTGCGCCCAGCCCTAAGGCCGTCTTATTCTCAACATGCATTTTATCTGCTCCTAACATTAAAGAAAACCTCCAAAAATTGGATTCCAACCCTCAAACCCCACAACAGGACTGAATTAACCTCGCCTTCAAGGTGTACAATAATAGGAGGCAGCCAAGTGACAACGCATCTCTGAGTTACAGCTACTTGCTTCTGCTGTAAGACAACCCACAACCATGTCTCCAGCATACAAAAACTTCAGAACATCCAAGCCACAGCTCCTCGTGGACCTTGCTTCAAATGCCAAAAGCTTGGCCACTGGGCCTCGTAATGCCTGCAGCCTTGGATTGCTCCTAAGCGGTGCCCTGTCTGTGCGGGCCCCCAATGGAGGTCGGACTGACGGACTCACATCACCACTGCTCCTAAAGCTCCTGGAGCTCAAACCCAATGTTCCTTGGCCAACTCCTTCCCAGATCCCCTCAGCTTAGTGACTAAAGACTGACGCTGCCCCATCACCTCAGAAGCCTCCTGGACCATCACAGATGTTTTAGGCAACTCTTACAGTGCAGGTAAGTCCATCCCCTTCTTAATCAATACGGAGGCTACCCACTCCACATTACCTTCTTTTCAAGGGCCTGTTTCCCTTGCCTCCATAACTGTTGTGGGTATTGATGGCCTGGCTGCTAGACCCCTTAAAGCTCCCCAACTCTGATGCCAACTTGGACATCCTTTTACGTACTCCTTTTTAGTTATCCCCACCTGCCCAGCTCCCTTATTAGGTTGAGACATTTTAATTAAATTATCTGGTTCCCTGACTATTCCTGGGCTACAGCAACACCTCATTGCCGCCCTTTTCCCTAGTTCAAAGCCTCCTTCGCATCCTCCCCTTGTGTCTCCCTATCTTAATCCACAAGTATGGGATACCTCTGCTCCCTCCTCAGCGACCGATCATGCACCCCTTACCATCCCATTAAAACCTAATCACCCTTACCCTGTTCAATGCCAATATGCCATCCCACAGCACGCTTTAAAAAAGTTAAAGCCTGGCCGGGTGCGGTGGCTCAAGCCTGTAATCCCAGCACTTTGGGAGGCCGAGACGGGCGGATCACGAGGTCAGGAGATCG
>NW_016807544.1:2810446-2860974 GCF_001698545.2 Rhinopithecus bieti | reverse complement strand
AAAAAAAAAAAAAAAAAAAAAAAGTTAAAGGCTGTTATCACCTGCCTGTTACAACATGGCCTCTTAAAGCCTACAAACTCTCCTTACAACTCTCCTATCTTACCTGTCCAAAAACTGGACAAGTCTTACAGGCCAGTCCAAGATCTTCACCTTATCAACCAAATTGTCTTGCCTATCTACCCAATGGTGCCAAGCCCATATACTCTCCTATGCTCAATACCTCCCTCCACAACCCATTATTCTGTTCTGGATCTCAAACATGCTTCCTTTTCTATTCCTTTACACCCTTCATCCCAGCCTCTTCTCGCTTTCACTTGGATTGACCTTACACCCATTAGCCTCAGCAACTTATCTAGGCTGTACTGCTACAAGGCTTCAAGGACATCCCCCATTACTTCAGTCAAGCCCTTTCTCATGATTTACTTTCTTTCCGTCCATCTGCTTCTCACCTTATTCGATACTTTGGCGACCTTCTACTTTATAGCCCCTCCTACAAATCTTCCCCATAGGACATCCTCCTGCTCCTCCAACATCTATTCTCAAAGGAATATCGCGTGTCCCCCTCCAAAGCCCAAATTTCTTCTTCATCCATTACCTACCTCAGCTTAATTCTTCATAAAAACACACGTGCTCTCCCTGCTAATTGTGTCCGGCTAATCTCCCAAACCCCAATCCCTTCTACAAAGCAACAACGCCTTTCCTTCCTAGGCATGGTTAGGTACTTTTGCCTTTGGATACCTGGTTTTGCCATCCTGACTAAACCATTATATAAACTCACAAAAGGAAACCTAGCTGACCCCATAGATCCTAAATTCTTTCCCCACTCCTCTTTCCGTTCTTTTAAAACAGCCCTAGAAGCTGCTCCCACACTGTATCTCCCTAACTCATCCCAACCCTTTTCATTACACACAGCTGAAGTACAGGGCTGTGCGGTCAGAATTCTTACACAAGAGCCAGGACAGTGCCCTGTAGCCTTTTTGTCCAAACAACTTGACCTCACAATTCTGGGGTGTCCCTCATGTTTATGCACGGCGGCAGCCGCCACTTTAATACTTCTAGAAGCCCTCAAAATCACAAGCTATGCTCCACTTACCCTCAACAGTTCTCACAACCTTCAAGCATTAATATCCTCCTCACACCTTTCACACTTACTGTCTGCCCCTCGACTCCTCCAGTTCTATTCACTCTTTATTGAAACTCCAACAGTAACTATTGACCATGGGCCCGATTTCAACCCAGCTTCTCACTTAGCACCCAACACAAGTCCTGAACCACATCTTATACCCTGCCCGGTAAATAACAGTGAAAGATTGCTCATAGACACTCAGCGCTTTCTCATACACCATGAAAATCAAACCTCCCCCTCTACGCATTTACACCATCAATCCCCATTACAACCTCTGATGGCTGCCACCCTAGCTGGATCCCTAGGAGTCTGGGTACAAGACCTCTTTTAGTAGTCTTTCTCATCTTTTCACTTTGCATTTTCAGTTTTGCCTTGCACAAGGTCTCTTATTCCTCTGTAGCTCCTCTACCTCCATGTGTCTACCTGCTAATTGGACAGACACATGCACACTAGTTTTCCTTACTCCCAAAATTCAATTTGCAAACGGGACCAAACAGCTTCCTGTTCTCCTCATGAGACCAACACTTCACTGTTTTGTTTTGTTTTTCTTATTATTAATATAAAAAGACAGGAATAGGCCTCGACTTACTCATTGCTGAAAAAGGAAGACTGCATATTTCTAAATGAAGAATGTTGTTTTTACCTAAATCAATTTGGCCTGGTATGTGACAACATAAAAAAACTCAAGGATAGAGCCCAAAAACTCGCCAACCAAGCAAATAATTACACTGAAACCCCTTGGACATTCTCTAACTGAATGTCCTAGGTCCTCTCAATTCTTAGTCCTTTAATACCTTTTTTTCCTGCTCTTATTTGGACCTTGTGTCTTCCATTTAGTTTCTCAGTTCATACAAAACCGCATCCAGGCCATCACCAATCATTCTATACGACAAATGCTCTTTTTTTTTTTTTTTTTGAGACGGAGTCTCGCTCTGTCGCCCAGGCTGGAGTGCAGTGGCCGGATCTCAGCTCACTGCAAGCTCCGCCTCCCAAGTTTAGCCATTCTCCTGCTTCAGCCTCCCAAGTAGCTGGGACTGCAGGCGCCCGCCACCTCGCCTGGCTAGTTTTTTGTATTTTTAGTAGAGACGGGTTTTCACCGTGTTAGCCAGGATGGTCTCAATCTCCTGACCTCGTGATCCGCCCGTCTCGGCCTCCCCAAGTGCTGGGATTACAGGCTTGAGCCACCGCGCCCGGCCTGACAAATGCTCCTTTTAACAACCCCACAATATCACCCCTTACCCCAAAATCTTACTTCAGTTTAATCTCTCCCACTCTAGGTTCCCACACCACCCCAATCCCTCTCGAACCAGCCCTGAGAAACATTGCCCATTCTCTCTCCATACCACTCCCAAAAATTTTTGCTGCCCCAACACTTCAGCACTATTTTGTTTTTTTCTTATTAATATAAGACAGGAATGTCAGGCCTCCGAGCCCAAGCCTGCCTGTATACATCCAGATGGCCGGAGGCAACTGAAGAACCACAAAAGAAGTGAATATGGCTGGTTCCTGCCTTAACTGATGACATTACCTTTTAACATTCCTTCTCCTGGATAGCAAGTCTCTGGGGCTCCCCACCAAGCACCTTGTGACTCCTGCCCCTGCCCGCAGGAGAACAACCCCCTTTAACTATAACTTTCCACTACCTACCCAAATCCTATAAAACTGCTCCACCCCTATCACCCTTTGTTAACTCTTTTCCAACTCAGCCCACTTGCACCCAAGTGAAATGAACAGCCTTGTTGCTCACACAAAGCCTGTTGGTGGACTCTCTTCACATGGATGCGCGTGAAACCTACATCTTTAAAAATATTTTGTTACTCTTTTTAGAGACAAGATCTCACTGTCGCCCAGTCTGGAGGATGGTGGCACAATCAAAGCTCACTGCAGCAGCTTTGAGTTCCTTGCCTCCAGCGATCCTCCCACCTCAGCCTTCCAAGTAGCTAGGACTACAGGCATATGCCACCTTGCCTGGCCTTTTTTTTTTTTTTTTTTTTTTTGTAGACACAAGGTCCTGCTATGTTGCCCTGTTTACCTTCATCTTTTTATAAATATGAACACCCAGGGAAAAGCCAGCAAGATACTGGGAAAAACAGACTACGGGAACAAGGAAAAGTGATATCCTAGACACCAAGTAAGAGTTCCAAGAAGACAGGAAATGTACATGGTGCTAAAAGACAAACTAAGGCATAGCCTCTGTGAATCCTGAAAATTTGAGACAGGTCTCAGTTAATTTAGGAAGTTTATTTTGCCAAGGTTGAGGACACCCGCCCATGACACAGCCTCAGGAAGTGCTGGTATGCGCCCAAGGTGGTCGGGGCACAGCTTAGTTTTATACATTCTAGGGAGACATGAGACATCAATCAACATATGTAAGAAGTACATTGGTTCAGTCTGAAAAAGTGGGACAACTTGAAGCAAAGGCAGGAAGACTCCAAGCTGGGAGGGGGCTTCCAGGTCACAGGTAGGTGAGAGATGAATGTTGCATTCTGTTGAGTTTCTGATTAGCCTTTTGAAGGGAGGCAATCAGATATGCATCCATGTCAGTGAGCAGAGGGGTGACTCTGAATAGAATGGGAGGCAGGTTGGCCATAAGCAGTTCCCACCTAGACTTTTCCCTTTAGCTTAGTGATTTGGGGTCCCCAAGATTCAGTTTTCTTTTACACCTCTTACATGCCCAGTTTCTGACACAGGCTCTCACCAGCCATCAGAGGAATGGTGAAGTACAAACTGGAATAGGTTGAGTGAAATTCAAGAAATCTGGAGGGCATATATAAAATACTATTTCTGGAATCTTGATAGTATAATGAAAGGAGATAGGATCTAAGATAAATTTTTTGTGCTGTTCCTCCATGTTAGACCGGGGGAGAAATCAGATAAAAGAAATACCTGAGCAACACTCAAGAAATTGTAGAATGTAGTTAGAAAACAGTGCCACGGGGGAGAGGATCTTCTAGATTGGGATGCATGTAGTAGTATGTTCACTTACGAAAACAGGGGTAAGGTGGATTCTGTCATAAACTGGATAGAAGGTGTCTAATAATTGTTAAAAAAAAAAAAAAAAGGAAGAAAGAAAGAAAAGAAAGAGAAAAGAAAGGATTATTTGCCGGGTGCGGTGGCTCACACCTGTAATCCTAGCACTTTGGGAGGCTGAGGCAGGCAGATCACGAAGTCAGGAGTTCGAGACCAGCCTAACATGGTAAAACCCTGCCTCTACTAAAAATACAAAAATTAGCCGGGCATGGTGGCGTGTGCCTGTAATCCCAGCTACTCAGGAAGCTGGGACAGGAGAATCGTTTGAACCCAGGAAGCAGAGGGTGCAGTGAGCTGAGATCTTGTCACTGCACTCCAGCCATGGTGACAGAACAAGACTGTCTCAAAAAATATATCTGTATATAATAAAAAATAAAATAAAAATTAGCTGGGCATGGTGGCATGCACCTGTAATCGCAGATACTTGGGAGGCTGAGACAGAATAATCACTTGAACCCGGGAGGTGGAGGTTGCAGTGAGCTGAGATCACGCCATTGCACTCCAGCCTGGGCGACAAAAGCAAAATTCCATCTAAAAAATACATAAATAAATAAATGAAAGAAAGAAAAGGATTATTTACCAGGTGAGGGGAAAATCAAATCACTTCTGATCATTCAGTATTTTTTCAATACCTACTATAGCAATGAAGGTTCAAAAGAGTAAAAGCTGCAGTGTGTGAAAAGTAAATGACCAAATAACACTAAAGGTCCTAGACTCTGCAGTGATGCATTTCCATTTGCCTCAGAAGCGTTTGTAACTTAGGAAGAGGGACAGATAAGTGAATGATGAAATAAATGGTGGCAAAACCCAACAGTAAGTGGTAAAAGATGAAGCTGAAGGGCAGGGCATGAAAGAATTACTTGGGGGAGAGGGTTGTTAGACTAGAAAAGCTGGATCAGTCACTACTAAAGTCAGGACCTAGGCAATGGGAAAACAAAAACCAGCTCTTCACACTAATGATTCCAAAGGAATCTACCTCATTAACATTTTCACATGAAAACAGTTTGCCTTAATTTACGCACAATGTCACTGCCATGCTTCTTATAGCAGGAGGAAAGAGGAATTGTTATGGGATTAAATATTGCCGTCAGGGCTTGGTGCATAGCCACATTTTATCTTATTAGCTCTCACGTCATTTGAATTCTTTACGGGTTTCCTTAGATTGGAATCTGCTTAAAATCAGGGGCTGCCATATCTTCCTCATCTTGTTCTAGCCTTAAGTTCTGAATATGTGTTGGGATTCAATCAGGCCGGTGGGAAAAACATTAAAGATAGTTACAGAGACAGACACAATTCTTGGAAGGCGGAGAAGTTTGCATAGCTTCCGTAATAGATATGGTCGAAGGCAACCTGATCTTTAGTTTTAAACAAATTATAGTAGTAATAAAGGAAGGCAGAGTAGTTTACCTTGTTTGTTTACTCATATATGATCTTAAGACTAATCTTAGATGTACCTCTGGTGCATAAGTGTTTTTCACTTGGGAAGTCCACAGTATCAATTACCCTCTAATGGTGTTGACTCAAGCCTTTGTTAATTAGTCTTACTGAATAAATACAAGTCTCACTAGCTGACTGAGGCCTAGTTGCAACTGTTTATCCAACTCTCCAGGGAGTCTGTAAGTGGTGGGACACCCTCAGCTGGACTGGCAAAACAGAGTATCTGTGTGTCAGTGTACTTTATTCATCCGTCGTCGCAGGGTCAGGGTCTGTGGACAGACCCCTACAGCTGGTGCCCCCTCTGAGGCACACTGCCGGAAATGTTTGTCACTGTTTTCTTAATTCTAAGTTCCTTCTTAACCAAGAACCTGGGCCCTCTCATTTAGAAACTTGCCTCAACAGTATACCGAACAAAATAAAACGTTGTTTTGGTACTTTTCTATCTACAGTAACAGTCAGACAAGTCTCTTCACCTGGGTACATTTACAAAACGGTAAATTGACAGGAAAAAATTAACTTTCATGGTTTTGGATTCTACAATGTGAAATGCTCGCTAGTTTTTCCTTTATCAAAAAACCTTATGCCTGTAATCTCAGCAGTTTAGGAGGCTGAGGCTGAAGGATCACTTGAGGTTTGAAGTTGAGACCAGCCTAGACAACACACTTCATCTCCACACACACACACATACAAAATAGGCATGGTGGCGTGCACCTGTAGTCCTAGCTACTCAGGTGGCTGGGACAGGAAGATCACTGAGCCCAGGAATTTGAGGCTGCAGTGAGAGCCATGATTGTGCCCCTGCACTCCAGTTTTACAGGGAATCCTTGTCTCTAAACAAAAAATTTATTTAAAAAATATAATTACAATGGGCAAAATAGACTACGTGACCTCTAAGGCCCCTTCCACATATTACTACTTCTACTGAGAATCTTCCTATTTCCCATTTCCTCTCAGTTAGCTCATCACATTTGATAATTAATATAGTATTTTGTATTTATGTCTAATGATGTTCCTGAACTCCTTGTGTAATTTTTTTTGCCACCATTAGATGACCAGCTACCAGAAATATATATATATATATATATATATTGAGATGGAGTTTCGCTCTTGTTGCTCATGCTGGAGTGCAGTGGCGCAATCTTGGCTCTCTGCAACCTCCATCTCCTGGGTGCAAGATGCTGTCTCAAAAAAAAAAAAAGAGTAGACAGACTCAGGAGTGTCATTTAATTCAAACATGGCTTGAAAAGAATTTTATTTTGTTTCTAGAAATTATTTTCCTGGGTATTTTAGACCGCCAATCTTTAATTTGGCCTTCATGACTCAAGTAATGAAACGCAAAGATTCTGTCAATTAAAAATGTAAGCATTCAAATGCAAATAAATTAACATAAGTATTTCAGTATTTTACTATAATCACATTACAAAACAATCTATCAGTTTATCAAAAAGTGTGAGTTCACTTCGGTCTACAGTATGATTGTTATATTAGTAGCTCCTGGGTTTGGTATTATCTCCCTGTTTTCTTCTTGACAGCTAGACTGTTTCTTTGCCTGCCTGGGATTCCTTCTCATACCCTTTAATCTCCAGTGACAGTCATAAATGAATTCCTCATCATATTTTGTTGAGCAAAACTATTTCTCAATTTCATACTTAACAGAAGACTGAAATACAACCCTGAGAAGTTCATAATCAATTTGACATAAAACCTCTCAGCAGTCTTTTGGGTATAAATTGGGGCCATCATAAAACTTGTTAAAAAGAGTTGGGAAAATAAGCTTCATCTAAACATTGTATACCTGCTTACACTTATTTGCATTAAATTGATTCCATAAAAAGGAGAAAAAAATGACAGTGTATAGTTCAAATTGGCTCTCAAGCTAAATGTTTTCTCAGTTTTTCTACTATATCTATCAGGTATTCATGCCAGATTAAAACCTGAAACAGCACTCTTCACAAAATAATCATTAGCTTACACTTACATAGTTTACAGGGAAGTGCTATAAGATTCAGAATAAGTAACAACATAAAGTTATCTACAGAAAAAATTTTCAGGGCTGGCTAGAAAAAAAGCCTAGAATATTAGGGTTTTCTCAGGCATAATTTTGGAAGATTACATTATGTTCATGAATATAATTATGTATATTTGCCTCAAAAAATGTTTTCCTCTTTAAAATCTACTTAAAGGAAAATTCAGCTGCATTTATGTAGTCTGTTAGGATAAAATAATGCTGAATAGACACCTTAAAGTGCTAATCAAAATGTGGTCCTTGGATCAGCAGGCAATGACATTAGCTGGGAGCTGTCCAGAAATGCAAAGCCTGCGGCGCCACTCCACCTCTGCTACTTCAGTGTCTCTATTTCTACAAGCACTCCTCAGATGATTTGGGGTCACATTAAAGTTTAAGAAAAACAACTTCAAACTTACCTTTCTTCCTTGTAAACAGATGTACATACTTTATTTTGTTTTTAGGGAAAAAGAAAAGTAGTATTCTAACTGCCAGATCAAGACTGGTTCTTAAGATGTTCATGCTTTGGCCAGGCAAGGTAGCTCATGCCTGTAATCCCAGCACTTTGGGAGGCTGAGGCGGGTGGATCACCTGAGGTCAGGAGTTTGAGACCAGCCTGGCCAACATGGTGAAATCCTGTCTCTACTAAAAATACAAAAAATTAGCCAGGCGTGGTATTGGGCACCTGTAATCCCAGCTACTCAGAAAACTGAAGCAGAGAATCTCCAGAAACAGGGAGGCAGAGGTTGCAGTGAGCCGAGCTCGCGCCATTGCACTCCATCCTGGGCGACAAAAGCATAACTCCCATATCACCAAAAAAACACCCCCCCACCAACCAAAAAGAAAAAAACACCAAAAAAAGATTTTCATGCTCTTTATATAACAACTTGAAAGGGCAAAACGAATTCATACTGTATAAGGTTTTCAAACTAAAATTAATTCATGGGTTTATGGTAAAATTAACCCACAAAGTTCAAGCAACTTAATAGAAATTTCTGATGTGTATTTGCAGACACTAGAATATGCCTGTTTAATGTCTAATTCTTTATATATACAATTCTAAAAAACAAGCAACTCTGACAATCTAAAGGTTTTTACTGAAGCTTGGTTACAAAACATGATTTAAACTGGCATTAAGCGATTAACAGTTTCTACCACATTTATTATAACAATTTTCACTCTGCTGCAGAAACCTTAATATATGAACTTGCACAAATTCATATATTTAGTTGAGGTCCTGCCACAAACCTCACTGGAGATGTTATGCAGTACACAGTACATCTCCCCAAAGGTTTCAGATTAAGAGATCTCCCTTGTTTTTAGAGGGGCCCTTTAAGATAAGTATACTTGACAGAGCAGGAGAAGAAACCAAGCAAAGGAAATCAAATCTACCTGAATAAACCTTCATGTTAATAGTGGCTAAACAAAAACAACATAATATGATGCCTTAGAAACAGCAACTGTGCAGTACATTAAAAAAGACAGACGGCCGGGCGCTGGGTGGCTCAAGCTGTAATCCAGCACTTTGGGTCCGAGAACGGGTGGATCGAGGTCAGGAGATCGAGGGCCCCGGTAATCCGGGAAACCTTCTTACTAAAAAACAAACCTAGCGGCGAGGGCGGGCCTGTAGTCCCAGCTCTCGGGAGCTGAGACATGGAGGAAATGCTGTAACCCGGGAGGCGGGAGCTTGCAGTGGCTGAAAGCGGCATGCACTCAGCCTGGGCGGCAGGCGACGCTGTCTCAAAAAAAAAAAAAAAAAAGGAAGCAGACACCAATAACTGCTCGAACAGTCTTAGGCTGGGGGTGTGTCCGAGAAAAAGGACTGAAACAACCGAAAATGGTAAGGGCATCTTTTCGGAAATTTCCGTCGAAAAACCAGAATTTAAATAAAAAAACATTCATAATGTATAGTAGATTCATCCAAAATAATATAACTGGCTTCCTTGACCTTTTAGATACCAATAGTCATAAAAATCAAGTCCATAAAAAAATTCAGCCCGTATTTTTAAGTTTTCTAGTATGCACCACACAATTACAACATGATGCCATTTATTTACATGATTCTGAAAGAACATGAGTCCCCAGGATCAAATATATACATTTTTAATATTTGAAATATTTACATAATGGAACCACATCAGGGTTCGAGGGTAAGAACAGTGTTTTCAAATGTCCTCTTGAGGTGTGTTTAAAAAAAAAAAAAAAAAAAATCCAGTAATCTAAAGCTCACATTATGCTTTTCTAACAGGCCAACCTTTACCTTTCTTTTAAATAAGTATTCAGACATGGGAACAGCTGCATCTAATTTGTGTGAAAAGCTGTTTAAAACTTGTTACATTTTCAGGTAATTTTACTCCCTGGTGAAATTCTGATCTACAACAAAGAAAGCCCCAGGAATTTCTCTAAGCACATCATCAGTATAGTTTTAAACACTAATGAGCCAAGGTAAAACAAGATACAAACCTTCTACAAGACAAAATGAAAACAAAAGTTAGTGGTTGGTAACTGCCTTGAAATGATTTACCTTTATCCTTAAATAAGATGTAAACTTACAAATTGCCGAGCAGAATACCTATCATGTTTGTAAAACTCTCATTGTCTGTCAATTTGCCTAATTTTACTTCATTTTTTTGTTTTGTTTTAAAGGGGGTTTTCACTTATACTTTTGGTATGATGAATTTTTTGTTAAATAAAGGGATATAACAGATTTCAACTAAGGACCAATTAGTGCAAAAATGCATTAAATACAACTCTCCAGTATTTTAGGATATGCCTCATTTCTGAGCAATAAAATTAAAGGGAAAAATCACTATGATCCACATTCCTTTAAAAGAGAGGCTGAAGCAGCCAGCTTATTAGTAAGAAAACCCCACCCAGTTAGCAGACCATTGCTCACGATACGAGAATACCATGCTCTGGGAAACTAATAACCTAATTATAACAGACATTTTAGGTTGGAACAGTATCATTTTTCCTTTACAATTCTATTCTTTAATTAGGAAATGTTTTAAGGACCCCACCAAAGCAAATTAGGGAAAAGAAAGACTTTTACACATACATTCACAAACACATTCATACAGAAATACAGTAGGAATGGATTGTCTGCTAATTTTTGCATTCCAATTTTAAACTCCATGCCTTCACAAGGGCTTGCTATTTCTGATCAAAAGAGAGTGGGAGTGGTTAATAGTTTATGACTGGTGTTTTCAATTAAAATTGTTCATGTTGGTTCCTATACAGTACATTTCAGTATTAAGTGCAATTCTGCAAAATAATTGGGGAGTCGTTTTAATATTTACAAGAAACAAATCAGCAGAACAAGATTATTATTAGATAGGCTGTGTACAGTAGCTGCGGCTTATAAAACATACCAGTAATTTGTACCTGGTGAGTATAAAGAGAACCAAGGATTCAGATGACTTTACAACCAAGGGAGTACACAGGGCAACAACAAATTAGAGGACCAAAAAATTCACATTTTCTACAATAAAAAAAAATTACAAATCTCACAATGTCTTCAAAGACAAAGAAAAATTCAAAGTCCTTAAAAGGGTGGCGAAGAAGAAACCTGAAATGGAACTCTTAATATAAAAAGTTTTACTTCACAAGACCAATTTTCTTGGCTTCTGTTTCATATATCAATAATCTCCACATTTTGACTATAAAAACTTCTGCTTCTTCATCAAGTACCTAAAGAGGAAACAAAAACAGCAACACGTGTAAGAGAAGCAATCATCAACATCTGCCAACAACAGTGACCAGTATAAAAAAGATTTGCATCCACTGACAATAAGCACTTATTACTTAAATGCTAGTTATGATTGGTTTAGTGGCGGGGCGCAGTGGCTCACACCTGTAATCCCAGCACTTTGGGATGCTGAAGCGGGCAGATAACAAGGTCAGGAGACTGAGACCATCCTGGCTAACACGGTGAAAACCCATCCCTACTAAAAATACAAAAACTTAGCCAGGCGTGGCAGAGTGTGCCTGTAGTCCCAGCTGCTGGGGAGGCTGAGTCAGGAGAATGGCGTGAACCCGGGAGGCGGAGCTTGCAGTGAGCCAAGATCACGCCACTGCACTCCAGCCTGGGCGACAGAGCAAGACTCCATCTCAAAAAAAAGAAAAAAGTTTTAAGGTTGTTTTGAGGGGGTAAATGAGATTCTGTATTGTTATTACATGGTTGTATATTTCGTTCTTCTTAAATTACTACGTTCTTTATAACACGTATTTGTTTTCCTTAGAAAGTAGTTTTACTTTCAGTAAAATGACTTAAAGAAAACTTGTCCAGTGTGAGAAATGTATTATTAATAAATAGTAAATGGGCTGGACACAGTGGCTCACACCTGTAGTCCCAGTACTTTGGGAGGCTGAGGCAGGCGGATCACCTGAGGTTAAGAGTTCAAGACCAGCCTGGCCAACATGGCAAAACCCCATCTCTCCTAAAAATACAAAAATTAGCTGGGCATGGTGGCAGGAACCTGTAATCCCAGCTACTTGGGAGGCTGAGGTAGGAGAATCGCTTGAACCTGGGAGCCGGAGGTTGCAGTGAGCCAAGATCATGTCATTGCACTCCAGCCTGGGCAACAAGAGCGAAACTCCTCCGTCTCTAAATAAATAAATAGTAAATGTAAATTACCAACAACAAAAAAATCATTCAAAATTCCATGGCTTACTAAACAGTACAATATTTCTGTGATCTACCTTTTATTCTTTTATTTTACCTGTACAGATACTGCATTTATACACATCTGACTAAACTACTTCCCAAGGAAACTCACATGCTTTTCATAAAGAACATAGTAATTTAAGAAGAACTAAACAAATACACAATTACATAATAACAATACAGAATTTCATTTATCCCCTAAAACATAACCTCACAAACTTTTTTTTTTTCCCTGGAGACAGGATCTCTCTTGTCACCCAGCCTGGAGTACAGTGGCGTGATCATGGTGCACTGTAGCCTTGACCTCCCAGGCTCAAGTGATCCTCCCACCTCAGTCTCACCAGTAGCTGGGACTACAGGTGTGCACCACTACTCCTAGCTACATTTTTGTGCTTTTTAAATAGAGACAGGGTCTCCCTGTGTTGCCCAGGCTGGTCTCAAACTCCTGGACTCAAGCAATCTGCCCACTGTGGTCTTGCAAAGTGCTAGGATTACAGGTTTGAGCTGCTGTACACAGCCCAACCGTGCCATCTTAACTAGCATTTATTGTGTACTTGACACTAAAGTGAACATTAAATGAGGATATAAGTAGTACAGTGTTCAGAATACAGTAAACAGAATAAGCAAACACAATCATCATCACGGGGCACACATGACTACTAAGTAACAAGTCTTCTTCCAGTGGTGGACGAGGAAATTGTCTTCCTCTCTACTTATGAGTTAGGGTCCTTGTGTCCCCATCACTATTCCTGCCATCATCCCATACACACATCTGGCCCTCTACATTATGGCTGCTATGAGGTGAAATGGACTACTCTGCTCCCTTCTAAAGGGGGCAGCTATGACTGTGCTCCAAAAGTGTGGCCTAGAGTTGCCAGGTCTTCATAGAGGAAGCTTGTGGTAGGAATTTAGAGTACTCAATTTCTAGTCAGACTACATAGGTTCAAATTCTCTAGTCAGGCTACATAGGTTCAAACTGCAGTGCTGCCTCTTACTCAGCGATTGGTCCTTGGTTGGGTTACTTAACCTGAGCCTCAGTTTCCTCATCTCTAAAGCGGAGGGGATGTAGCTACATACCATAGCAGTAGGTACTAAGTGGGAATTAAAAGAGATGGTATGTAGTTAAGTGCTCTGAAAAGTGTCTGGTATATAACAAGTACTTAATAAATACCTAGGAGAAGGCTGGGCACAGTGCCTCACGCCTCTAATCCCAGCACTTTGGGAGGCCTAGGTGGGCAGATCACCTGAGGTCAGGAGTTTGAGACCAGCCAGGCCAACATGGTGAAACCCATCTCTACAAAAATTACAAAATTTAGCCAGGTGTGGCTAAATTTTAGTCTCTACAAAAATACAAAAATTAGCCAGGCATGGAGGTGGGCACCTGTAATCCCAACTACTTGGGAGGCTGAGGCAAGAGAACTGCTTGAACCCAAGAAGTGGAGGTTACAGTGAGCCAAGATCATGCCACTGCCACTCCATACAGCCTGGGAAACACAGCAAGACTCTGTCTCAAACAAACAAACAAACAAACAAAATAAATTAAAAGAAAAAAAGGAATTTGTCACTTTCTCAATGATGGCAATTAATTAAAGAACTTTTGATCAGATTTCTGAGCCAGATTTGACCTTCGTTTTAGAACTCTGTTGTAACACTAATCCACATCTAAGTCACACTTCAGAGAGATGTAGGCACAAAATGCAACCAAACTTCATTTAATTTACATAAAATGAAAAAGATACAATAGAAAGAAGTCAGACTTTTGTTAAGAGTAAAACAGTACTCAGGCTAAAAATTCAGTCTCCTCATTTATTCAAGAAATATTTACAAGGCCCCTGAGCTTCTTAGCAGAGCTGTTTGACAACACTAGCTCAACTGGTTTCCTCTCATTCTAATCAACAATGAGCCACAAAATCATAAACAACACTCCAAATATCAATATATTACAACAGATAAAAAAATCTAAAATTAACACTGACATGAAATCTTTACTATGATAGGAACTCTGCTGAGGCCAAACACTGGAACACTGTTTCACTTAAAAAACGTTTTCACTCAGGCCTAATTACGACACCCTCTATTCCAAGAAAAACAGGGCTGGAAGCTTCAGGAAAGTTCAGAATCCAGCCCTAAGGACTGAAATCTATTCACATTTCTCCTTTCCTCCGAGGCAATGAAGTTTTCACAAATGTTTTATCAGGTGTTCTAAACGACAGCTGCATCAAGCTAGCTAGGCAGCAGAAAAGGAATGTTATCTGGCTTTAGACATCATAAAAATGCCTGGCCACAAAGCAGCTTGAACTCACAATCCTTCTTTTTGACTATAAACCCCACTATGTCCCTCCCTGACGTCTTTGGTGGCAGTTCCAAGTGCAAGTACTCCCAGTCATCTACCTTTTCATATCATGTTTGATGATTCTTCCTTACTTACTCATCTTCCCATTGCTGCCTTCTCGCTCTGCCCTTTGGACTCTTGCTCTATTTTATACTACACACCAACAACTAAATTAGGATTTTCCTCTTAACAGAAACCCTCCTCTATCTCCTAGAGCCCTGGCACTTCTCAGGTAGTCTCTCACTCTCAATGTCTTAGTCTCCACAGGAATGACTGCTGGGTCTTCACTGTTTCCTTCTTGGCAAAAAAAAAATAACAACTCCATGGACGTTCATGAGCTCTCACCACCTTATCCATTGCAAAAGCAGCTATCTGGCAAGTATCTTGTCTTTCCCCCCACTTAAATGAGTGCTCTGGCAACTATTTCCAGTATTTCTCTCCAATCTGACTCCCAATACCCAGGAATTTCCCACAGTCATACCGTGCACCTTGCCATCATCCGGACTGACCTATCATACAGACTTGAACTTTCTACACTCTGACCATAACCTCTCCTTTCAGTTGTTTTATTACAATTCACCTTCCACAACTTCACTGGAACCACTAGTCCTTCATTCATTCAAACCACCAGCTCCATTCAGGTATTATTTTCTTCTCTTCCTAACTTGGAGATCATAGTTCATTCAATCTCTTGCTCAACCTTTACCATCAATTATCTTCTCCTTTCCTTGTCTCACAAAAATCAGTGTTAACTACATGCTACCAATGACTGTAATCCCAAATTAAATGCAACGAGGATTTGACGTTCACTGTCAGTACAACAGGTGTTTGGATACCTGTCCAAAAACCAACATATATATACAACCTTGTGGCCAAAAAGAAGGAAATAGTGTCCTTTACAGGGTCATGGATGGAACTGGAGGCCACTATCCTTAGCAAACTAACACAGGAACAGAAAACCAAATACAGCATGTTCTCACTTGTAAGTGGGAGCTAAATGATGAGAAAACATGAACAAAGAGAGGGGAACAACACACAAGGTGGCCTATCGTAGGGTGGAGGGTGGCAGGAGGGAGAGAATCAGGAAAAATAACTAATGAGTACTAGGCTTAATACCTGGGTGATGAAATAATCTGTTCAACAAACCCCCAGGCACAAGTTTATCTATATAACAAAACTGCACATGTATCCAACTTAAAAAACACACACACACATATACACACACACACACACAACTACATGTCTCAGTTTCTGTGGTAATCCCTGTGATGCTTAACCTAACTGCTATCAATGCCATCAGATGTTCTATCTCCTCTACCTCCATTATCGTTTCTACATATCTAATTCAAACAAGTACATCAAGGTTTCAGTATCTGTATACCTCTCTCCCCGCTACTACAGGTCATTTGTTCTACATTATGCTTCTAGCACATTGTGCTGGGCATAGGGAAAACATGAACGGAACTGGTGGAAAAGAATAAAGCTCTATTTATTTATTTAGAGACGGGGTCTCACTCTGTCACCAGGCTGGAGTGCAGTGGCGCGATCTCGGCTCACTGCAACCTCTACCTCACAGGTACAAGTGATTCTCCTGCCTCAGCCTCCCTGAGTAGCTGGGAATATAGGCGCACGCCACCATGCACAGCTAATTTTTGTATTTTTCATAGAGACAGGGTTTCACCATGTTGGTCACGATGGTCTCGATCTCTTGACCTTGTGATTCACCCGCCTCAGTATCCCAAAGTACTGGGATCACAGGCGTAAGCCACTGCACCCGGCCACTCAAGTTTTAATTCAGGCCTAAAAAAGATTCTAGAACAAAGATAGGCAGGAAGTGAATCAAATTCAAACGTGAGTTTATATAGATGTTAATTAAAATATTAATAATAGTGCATTTCTGGCCAGGTGTAGTGGCTCATGTCTGTAATCTCAACACTCTGGGGGGCTGAGGCAGGAGGATCACTTGAGCCTAGGAATTCAAGACTACCCTGAGCAACATAGTAAGACCCCATCTATATTTTAAGACCAAAAAAAAAATTTTTTTTTTAATTAAAAGAAATAAAAATAGTGAATTTCTAACTTACCATAGCAACATCATCTAAAATGCTCTGGGGTGAACTATGAGCCATAACCTAAAAGAGAAAAATAATTGTCACATTAAAATAAATAAAATTAACAATATAGTCAAGAAATTTTAAGGTATGAATCCTCAAATTCAGACAGGAATTTCTTGTGACTAAGGAACCATTCTATAAATGTTTTAATTTTCAGAATATCATTCTTCAATGAAAGAGGCACCAAAACCTGGAATCTTAATCTCTATAGTGGTCTGTAGTCTAATTTTAAGTCAAATCTGACACAAGTTTTTTTTTTTTTTTTTGAGACGGAGTCCTGCTCTGTCACCCAGGTGCAGTGATGCTATATCTCAGCTCACTGCAAGCTCCGCCTTCTGGGTTCACGCCATTCTCCTGCCTCAGCCTCCCAAGTAGCTGGGACTACAAGTGCCTGCCACCACACCTGGATAATTTTTTGTATTTTTAGTAGAGATGGGGTTTCACCGTGTTAGCCAAGATGTTAGCCAGGACGGTCTCGATCTCCTGACCTCGTGATCCGCCCGCCTCAGCCTCCCAAAGTACTGGGATTATAGGCATGAGCCACCGCGCCCGGCCTTGACACAAGTTTTAATGCCACAATAATTACAAGTTAGAGAAGGCAGAGTAAATTTACTGTTCATATCAAAAGAGCACTGCTAGCAGAAAAATACCTTAGCTATACCTTTATAGAAATACGGTGTTTCTACTATGTTAACTGTTTTATTAAAGTTAAGACTATGTTTTCAGGAGACAATGGGAAGATATACCTTAGTGGTTAAGAGCATGGGTTTCAAAGGCTAGACTCAGTATACAACATAGCCAAGACACAACCTCTCCTTAAACCTCAATTTCTTCATGTATAAAATGGGTATAACATTCATGACAGACACATTCTAACAGTGTTATGTTAAAAGAAGTTTTTCTTTTTTTGAGACAGAGTTTCACTCTTATCGCACAGGCTGGAGTGCAATGGCGCGATCACAGCTCACTTCAACCTCCGCCTCCCGGGTTCAAGTGATTCTCCTGCCTCAGCCTTCAGAGTAGCTGGGATTACAGGCGCCCACCATCATGCCCACCCTATTTTTGACTTTTTAGTAAGGACGGGGTTTTACCATGTTGGCTGGGCTGGTCTCGAACTCATGACCACAAGTGTTCTGCCCCGTTGGCCTCCCAAAGTGCAGGAATTACAAGGCTTGGGCCATCACCTTGCTAACATTTTACAGAACTTTATCTTCGGCTGGCATGATGGCTCACGCCTTGTAATCCCTGCACTTTGGGAGGCCAACGCGGGCGGATCACTTGAGGTCAGGAGTTCCAGGCAGATCACTTGAGGTCAGTTCGAGACCAGCCCGGCCAATGTGGTGAAACCCCATCTCTACTAAAAATACAAAAAATTAGCCTGGTATAAACCAAACACTGCATGTTCTCACTCATAAGTGGGAGCTGAACAATTAGAACACATGGACACAGGGAGGGGAACATCACACAGCTGGGCCTGTCGCGGAGTTGGGGGCTAAGGCAGGGAGAGCATTAGGAGAAATACCTAATGTAAATGATGGGTTGATGGGTGTAGCAAACCACCATGTTACACCTATGTAACAAACCTGCACATTCTGCATATGTACCCCAGAATTTAAAGTATAATTAAAAAAAAAAAAAGAAAGAAAGAAAAAAAAATTAGCAGGGTGTGGTGGCATGTGCCTGTAGTTCCGGCTTCTCAGGATCCTAAGGCAGGAGGATCACTTTAGGCTGGGCGTTCAAAGCTGCAGTGAGCCATGACTGCGCCACTGCACTCCAGCGTGGGGGACAAAGCAAAACTCCGACTCAAAACAAAAAACAGCAACAACAACAACAAAAAACAAACAAAACACAGTATCTGCCGAGAACACAGCCTGTCAGTCAATAAACACTGATCGTTACTATGATATGAAACGAACTATTTTCATCCTATCCAAAGGATGGGTGACTGACAAAGGAGTTGATGGGAAAAGCTATTGGCTATGTCCATAAAATCTCAACATAATTATTCCAACCAAGACAAGAAGAAGATGGCACAGCATTCTCAGGGGCAGAAAGAGAGCACACAATTGGCAGTAACG
Source organism: Rhinopithecus bieti (assembly GCF_001698545.2). Classification (NCBI taxonomy): domain Eukaryota; kingdom Metazoa; phylum Chordata; class Mammalia; order Primates; family Cercopithecidae; genus Rhinopithecus; species Rhinopithecus bieti. The sequence goes on along the minus strand of NW_016807544.1, from coordinate 2,842,186 downwards.
AGCAACTCCATCCTCCTTGACCCACAGAAAGAAAAACACATGGTGTGCAGAGTCTGAAGTTACATAGAAGGGTTCATTAAAACAAACATAAATCTGCATCCACTGCAGTGAATAATGAAACACACCAAAATAAAATAACTTTTAAAAGCAGATATAAATCACTTAATTGAACCTAAACCATCATACAACTTGACTCTGTAAAATTTCTGCTCTTTTAAAAAGTGTCTAATATTTTAATATATAAAATAAAAGCTGGCATGGAAGAGAATAGAAGACTAACCTTAGAACAAACAAAATCAACTAATGTAGCTTCCTCTTCACCTATATATTCTATGATTTTCTTATTAATCCATGGTCTAATTCGACGTTCCATCAGTATCTGCAAAACAAAGCATGGTTACTGAATTAAAGAATTGTAACTTGCGATCACAGTTATTAAAGCTTCATGATTTTTCCTGAGACTAAAATATAATGTTAATTTACAAGTTGAACTAAGACAGATATGTATCAAGATACAATCATCTGCTTTTAATAAGTCTTCAAGTACCACCAAAAATTTTTCCATTATTACTAATTTCTTGACCATGGCATTGAGTTGGTGTCAAGATGATCATCCCTACTTATTTGTCACTAATAGAATCAAATGAGGTTTTTTCTTCTTCAAATGAATTTTTATGGCATATTCCAACTGTTCCCAATAACATGATGAAATATAATTTCCTACTCACAGAATCCACAATAGACCAATCCAGGGGATAAGCGAAGAGCTCAGGTTTGGCTGTAGGGATTTTCTCAATGAGACTCTTAATGTGTTTACGCTTTTCTTCAGTGTTTACAGTGCCTTTGGCTGCATTTTTATCATCTTCACCATAATCCAAGGGAACCAGTTTCCTTTTTCGGGGTACGTCATCACTGTCTTCATCCTCAAATTTGTTAAAGACACTATCTACAGGCAGTTTCTTTCTCTTCACAGAATTAGGCTGACCAGGACTATTGGAAGCACCTACAGTAAAAACACTCTCTTAGCATGATGACTTAATTTCCAAATGTTTCATTTTACAACCCACCATCCCTCAAAAGCAATGCAAAATATACTTCCACAAATCTTAGAGAAAGATCCCAACTGTAAAAAATAACTCACTACTCACAAGTGCTAGAAAATTAAACTTTTCACTTCTTCTCAGAACTCGAGGCAGCTGCAGATATAGGAGCACTAGTAAAACTATGAAAACAATTGTGAGCTAAAAAGGCATTTTTTAGTAATCTTCTATCTACCTAACCAAGCACAAATACATATTTTTTTCCTTAAAGCACAATACAGGTATTTGCAGGGGTGAAGGGAAGAAAATAAAGAAGGAAGGAAATGCTAACGTACCCAGTTTAAGACTTAGTCCTATTTTTGGCCTATGCTCCTCAGGTTGTTGTTGATCTGGTGAGTTTTCATGAGGAATAATAATACCACAGGGAGACTCATCCCCAGGAGTGTTAGGTGTTGCATTGCCACTGGCAGAAGAAACAGACGGAGCAGAGCTGATAGGCCTCAGAGTAGGTTTCAGACAAGGCTTTTGCTCTGGCTCCTCTTCCTCTTCCATGGGTTCTTCTCGTTTTTCTTCTTTTTCTTGCTTTTCTTCTTCCTCTTCTTCTGATTCTGGCTCTTGCTTTATTTGTGGCTGCCTGCGCCTCTCGGCCTCTTGTTCCATCTAAAACCAAAACAATAATCTGATTAACTACAACTCTACACCATCCAACTTGATTTTTGTTTTGCATTATCTCTTGTAAAATGCCTTTATGAAAAGAGAAAAAGCCAGGCGTGGTGGCTCACGCCTGTAATCACAGCACTTTGGGAGGCCGCGGCAGGCAGATCACCTGAGGTCACGAGTTTGAGACCAGCTTGGCCAACATGGTGAAACCCTATCTCTACTGAAAATACAAAAATTAGCCAAGTGTGGTGGTGCGAGACTGTAATCCTAGCTACTCAGGAAGCTGAGGCAGGAGAATTGCTTGAACCTGGGAGGTGGAGGTTGCAGTGAGCCTCGCAGAACTGCACTACAGCCTGGGCAACAGAGCAAGACTCCATCTCAAAAAGAAAAAAGAAAAAAAAAAAAAAAGGACATGGGCAGTGGCTCAATCCCGGGTAAAACCCCATCTCTACAAAAAAGCATAAAGAAGTTAGGCACTCTGCTCATGCTTGTAAGTGTCCCAGACACTCAGGAGGTAGAGGCCTGAGGACCACTTGAGCCCAGGAGGCAAAGGGTGCAGTGAACCAAGATTCCACCACTGCACTCCAGCCTAGGCAACAAAGCCAGACTCTGTCTCAGGAAAATAAAAAAAGGCCGGGCACAATGGTTCGCGCCTGTAATCCCAGGACTCTGGGAGGCCAAGATGGGCGGATCACTTGGGGTCAGGAGTTCAAGACTAGCCTGACCAACATGGTAAAACCCCGTTGCCACTAAAAATACAAAAATTAGTCAGGAGTGGTGGCACATGCCTGTAATCCCAGCTACTCGGGAGGCTGAGGCAAGAGAATCCCTGGAGCCTGGGAAGCGGAGTTTGCAGTGAGCCGAGATGACACCACTGCACTCCAGCCTGGGTGACAGAGCGAGACCCCATCTCAAAAAAATAAATAAATAAAAATAAAAATACAAAAATTAGCCAGGCAAGGTGGCGTGCACCTGTAATCCCTAATACTAACCAGCTACTTGGGTACCTGAGGCAGGAGAATTGCTTGAACCCAGGAGTCAGGGGCTGCAGTGAGCAGAGATCACACTATTGCACTCCAGTGTGGGCAAGAGAGAGAGACTCTATCTCAAAAACAAAACAAAACAAAAAACAAAAAAGGACACAGCTTTATTTTAAATACAAAACACTGGCCAGGTGTGGTAGCTCACGCCAGTAATGCCAGCAACACTTTGGGAGGCTGAGGCGGGTGGATCACCTGAGGTCAGGAGTTCGAGACCAGCCTGGACAACATGGTGAAACCCTGTCTCTACTAAGAAAACACAAAAAATTAGACAATCCCAGCTACTCCAGAGGCTGAGGCAGAAGAATTGCTTAAACCCGGGAGGCAGAGATTGCAGTGAGCCGAGATCACGCCCATTGCACTCCAGGCTGGGCAACAAGAGTGAAACTCCATCTCAAAATAAATAAATAAAAAATAAAAATAAAAACAAAATACTTTGGCAATAGAGAAGGAATTTAAATCACAAAAAGTAAGTGTCAGAGCAAATTATAGGAAGAACAGGTTCAACTACAGAAATAACAGATTCTGGCAAAGTGGCATTAGAAGACATACGATACGCCGGGCGCAGTGGCTCAAGCCCGTAATCCCAGCACTTGGGGAGGCTGAGACGAGCAGATCACGAGGTAAGGAGATCAAGACCATCCTGGATAACACGGTGAAACCCCGTCTCTACTAAAAAAATACAAAAAAACTAGCTGGGCGAGGTGGCGGGTGCCTGTAGTCCCAGCTACTCGGGAGGCTGAGGCAGGAGAATGGCATAAGCCGGGGAGGTGGAGCTTGCAGTGAGCTGAGATCCAGCCACTGCACTCCAGCCTGGGCGACAGAGCTAGACTCCGTCTCAAGAAAAAAAAAAAAAAAAAAAAAAAAAATAGAATGGCCAGGCGCAGTGGCTCATGCCTGTAATCCCAGTACTTTGGGAGGCCGAAGCCAGTGACCACTTGAGGTAGACCAGCCTGGCCAACATGGTGAAACCCTGTCTCCAACTAACAATACAAAAATTAGCTGGGCATGGTGGCGGGCACCTGTAATCCCAACTACTTGGGTAGCTGAGCCAGGAGGATAACTTGAACCTAGGAAGCAGAGGTTGCAGTCAGCTGAGATCGCACCACTGCACTCCTGCCTGGGGAAGACAGAGCCAGACTCCATCTAATTTAAAAAAAAAAAAAAAAAAAAAGACATACAAAGAAAACAAATGAATAAGACATCCGCAGGATGTTTAGAATGAAGTTGTAAATCAACTAATACTGACAACTTGTGTAATTAAAGAAAAAGTACTAATAACGTTCCACAAAATAGCACATTACATGGAGCATAAAATGCATTTCCCTTAACTATAAATTAAACTGCATCATAGTTGGCTTTAATATGATATGATAACCTTAAAACAAAATCATGTGGATGGTATAGTATCTTACCCTCTGGAGCTCTGCATCTGGATCTGGATGCCCTTCTGCCAGAAGGCGCTGCCTGATTTCCTCAAGCTCCTCCTTCTCTCTCTTCCTATCTCGTTCATCTGCTTCCATTTCCTTTTCTCTATCACGCAACCTTTTCTGAAGAGCACTTCCTCTGTAAAAGTGAATGATAAAAGGCTTCATTTAATACTCAGATCATTGAGCAGTACACATGACATCTCCAGCAGCACCTCTTTTCAATACTACAACCTGCATGCTAAGAGGTTAAAGAATGTCTTAATGTTCTGTATCTACAGAACACACCAGTGTGTGTTCTCTACCTATAAATGTATAACAAATAAGCATTATCTTGTCATTTACCACTATGTTCCCTTCATCCTTAAAGTAATTCTAATAAATGTTTAAAGAAGTAAAATAGTCGCTTTCAGAAAGAGAGCTCACATTTTGTGCCTATTTCACAAGGAATACCCAACAAATAATTTTCGTTTCCCTAGATACCAACCTAAAAAAATACATAAAGTAGCATTAGTAGCACTGAGAGTTCTGTAACCCCAATTTATTCACTCGTAAAAAATATCTCAGAAAGTAGTGCAGAATCAACAGAAAGCAGAGGTTCTCTCCTATCTAGCAGTTCATTACTTCTCAGAATGTTGACGTTATACATTGCCACTTTATGCTTCTAGCCTTCAATGATTTTACTGATTTCATGGCATTTTCTACAAAGCCAAATCCCTGGCACTCTTTAAATTTAAGCAACTAATTACAATGCTTTAATTATTTTGGCTATATTGTATTAAACTATATTAAGTATCTTCATTATGATTGTATCATGTCAGACAAATTAGATAAAATACTATAGATAAAACAGAACTATAGATAAAACAGTATCAAGACACTGTCTATATCCCCAGGGAACTTACAGTTTGGATGGAAGGAAGAGCAAAACAAGCAATTTTGCCATAAAGTCGTAAATATTAGAATGAGAGTAGTTTGAAAATGCCATGGGAACAAAGAATGAGAGAAGGCAGTTGTCACAACTCTTACTTCACAATAATGTATCAATTTGGAGATGGGGTGAGAGACAGGAGCTCAGATTGCTAGGAGACCAAAATTTCTAGACAAACCCAGATAGTTACAGAGATTAGTTGTAACTTGCTATAAAAATTGGACCTAGCAGACAGGTGTGGTAGTCCACACCTATAGTCCAACCTACTCAAGAGACTGTGAAGGGAGGATTGCTTGAGCCCAAGAGTTCAAGGTTACAATGAACTATGATCATGCCACTGCATTCCAGCCAAGGTAAGACCCTGTCTCTAAAAAACATCAAGAAAAAATTTAAAAAATCAGACCCACTTACAACACACAAAGATAAAAATAGTATTATTTGATATAATACTATCATGGGCTCCCCCACTGCACAAAAGATGCATAGAAACGTTGATACTTTTCTGATAGCTCTTTTCTCTGAAGAAAACAGTGTATTCGCTATAGAAGTAATTATTACACGGAATGTGAAAGTTTCTTGTTTTCTTTTTCTTTTTTTTTTTGAGACGGAGTCTCGCTCTGCCGCCCAGGCTGGAGTGCGGTGGCCAGACCTCAGTTCACTGCAAGCTCCGCCTCCTGGGTTTACGCCATTCTCCTGCCTCAGCCTCCCGAGTAGCTGGGACTACAGGCGCCCGCCAGGTCGCCCGGCTAGTTTTTTGTATTTTTTTAGTAGAGACGGGGTTTCACCGTGTTAGCCAGGATGGTCTCGATCTCCTGACCTCGTGATCCACCCGTCTTGGCCTCCCAAAGTGCTGGGATTACAGGCTTGAGCCACCGTGCCCGGCAAAGTTTCTTGTTTTCTTATTCCACTTAGTGAACCTGCATCATCAACTGTGAGTATGGGAAAATACAGCTAATAAAAAACCAAGTATGAGTCCACAGAACAAGCCTTCTTTACCTGTAATATTTGGGGTCATCTCTATCATCATCATAGTCTTCTAAGAATTCTTTTAGTCGTTTAGCTTCTTTGGCCTTTGAGGAAATAAGGACAATGTATAAAAATAACATACAAGTAATAAAGATTACCCTTCCCTTTTTCGTGTAAACAGATTTTTCGGACTCAGACATCAACCAAGAGTAAGGGGAAGATTTATAGGAATTTCTCTTCACATAATTTTAGGAAAAACATGGCCGTTTCAATAAATGAAACTACAGTCTCTCCTGGATTCCAGAATTTAAACCATATTTATAAATGTATAATGTATCCAGCTATTTGGTTTAAATAAACTTGTTGGGCTAGACTGGGAAATGGTATTTTTACTATTTTCTATAGAGAAAATATTTTCTAATTTAAGTTGGAGCTATCTGCACAGCTCTCTCTCTACAGTTGTACATAAAATGTTTTTACTGTAAAATGAGATAAAATACTTTGGTTTAAAAAAAAGATTTTCTTATCCCCTTAAATTTTATTTTCACATACTTCATATATTAATTATAAGTCACATTAGACATTTTAAATTTTTTACCTCTAAGAAAAGTCTGAATGAGGACGTATCTGTAAAATGCAAACCACATACATATACTACGCTACAATAAATATGCTCTTTGAATATAATCTTCAAAATACAATACCTAAGCACACCAACAAAACTGGAGATTATCTTATTAAATGAAAAATATGGCTCACGCCTGTAATCCCAGCACTTCGGGAGGCCAAGGCAGGCAGATCATTTGAGGTCAGGAGTTTGAGACCATCCTGGCCAACATGGTGAAACCCCGTCTCTACTAAAAATACAAAAATTAGCTGGGTGTGGTGGCACACGCCTATAATCCCAGCTACTCGGGAGGCTAAGGCAGGAAAATCGCTTATCACTTGAACCTGGGAGGAGGAGGCTGCAGTGAGCCAAGATTGCACCCCCTGCGTGGGTGGCAGAGCAACACTCTGTCTCAAAAAAAAAAAAAGTATATACATATATATGTATATATGTTTACATGTATGTATGTATATGTTTTTTAATTCCATTTTTCAAGTAGATGATACTATAAGAAATACTTTTTAAGAAATGCAGAAATTTAAATCATGTTCATCAATCAATTTAAAGGTTAATGCCTACCTAACTCTAAACTGATAGCAAACAATCCGTGAGATAAAATGAATCTCTTACTCTTAACTTACGGAATTTCTATTACATCTAATAAGAACAGTTCAACAATTTTAAAAATATGCAGATTCTTAAAAATAAGTAACTTTTTTACTTAAATATTACTATATGACAAATTTACTTTGATGGTATACAGAAAGATAACTTTGGATGCAGCAAAAATTTGAAAAGAGGAAAAAAGATTTTGGTGTACTTAAATTGGCTCAAAATGCTCAAAATACATAAAAATTAAATTATCCATGAACAAAGAAGCATGTGCATTTCAATTATTAAGTTACTTGTAGTCAGCAGTAAAGATATAATCTGACTTTATACCTGAANGCTCAAAATACATAAAATTAAATTATCCATGAACAAAGAAGCATGTGCATTTCAATTATTAAGTTACTTGTAGTCAGCAGTAAAGATATAATCTGACTTTATACCTGAAAAATCACTTACTTTAGCCTAGAATCTTACCATTTCTCTTCTTCTTTCTTCTTCTCTTTCAGCTTCTTTCTCATATTCTCGGGTTTTCTTTCGTTCTCTGATTTCCCAATTCTTAAGGCGCTAAAAAAATTAAATTTTGAAAGCTTTAAAAGTTTATACATAGCGTTCTATAAATTTTGGTTAACCTATTAAGGGATACCAAGATAAGAATAAAAGCATTTGTTCAACTTACCTCTTGATAAGCAGCTTCTTTCTCTCGGAGTTTTCTTTCAAGTTTTCTTCGTTCATATGCATCTTCTTCATCTTCTTCTCGGTCCCGTTTTTTGTCTTTTTCTCTTTCTCGCTCCCGTTCCCTCTCTCGCTCTCTCTCTCGCTCCCGTTCTCGTTCTCGCTCTCGTTCTCTCTCTCTTTCTCTTTCCCGCTCTCGTTCCCTTTCACGATCTCTGCTTTTTTCTCTAATGTAAACAAAATATTTTACAAACCTGTCAGTCTACTTTCTGTTTTCAAGACCAAAGTAAAGGAGGACAACATACATTATGAAATAATATAAAATCTCACAGGCCAGAATCTAGCACTTGATTTCCATAGAACTATATAACCTCTTCTACACTCATGAGAAAGACATAAATTGCAGTCCCAAATCCTAAAATGCATTCTAATATCGATGTTAATGCTTACTGGTATGTCAGAAAACAAATACAATCTAAATATAAAATAGTTACAAATCATTAAAATGAATGATTAGTTAATGCCTATCATATACCGGAATAATAGTTAATCCCCTGATGGTATAAAACAGAAAAAAGGAAAACTGTTAATTCCCAAAAGAAATATGAAGGACTAATGAATATGTTAAGAGACAGTAAAATAATCTTTTGTTAAAAAAAAAAAAAAGAGATAGTTTAGCTTACTAGTAATCAAGGAGTAAGTGCTGGCAAACGTGGAAAACAGAATTTTGACATGTTGCATGGATTAAGTTAGAACTTTTATAAGTATCAGCACTGAAAGTCCTCAAATATTTAATTAGAGTGATAAAATCTAATCCCAGCATTTTAAGAAGCTGAGGCAGGAGGCTTGCTTGAGGCCAAGAGGCATGGTGGCACGTGCCTGTAGTCCTGGCTACTCCAGAGGCTGACGTGGGAAGATCCTATGAGCCCAGGACTTCGAGTTTACGGTGACCTATGATTGTATCACCGCACTCCAGTCAAGGTGATGGAGCACGCCTGTCTCCAAAAAAAAAAAAAGTAGTAAAACCAAATTGCAGATTATATATAGTATGGTGCCAAGGATCTAATCAAATAACTGTATGTATGTGTATTTAATATGTATATGTGAAATATACTCTTCATGGATACACTTATGCCATAAATATGAGAGATGGATTTTATTTTATTTTATTTTGTTTTGTTTTGTTTTTTTGAGACAGAGTCTCACTCAGTTGCCCAGGCTGGAGTGCAGTGGCCAGATCTCAGCTCACTGCAAGCTCCGCCTCCTGGGTTGACGCCATTCTCCTGCCTCAGCCTCCCGAGTAGCTGGGACTATAGGCACCCGCCACCTCGCCCGGCTAGGTTTTTTGTATTTTTTTTAGTAGAGACGGGGTTTCACCATGTTAGCCAGGATGGTCTCGATCTCCTGACCTCGTGATCCACCCGTCTCGGCCTCCCAAAGTGCTGGGATTACAGGCTTGAGCCACCGAGCCCGGCCCGAGAGATGGATTTTATACATATCAACCTCTCAATGACTGTATCAGGGATGAACAGAATGAAATAATTTTAATGCCTACTAAAGGTTGAGCGCTCTGGGCTTCCAGTTCCAGTTCTAGCAATTAGGTGAAAGGACCTAAAGTGGAACGCCCTCCAGCCAGAATCAAATAAGAAACTGCAACACAGTAATGTATATTTTAAAACTAGCTTGAAGAAAAAGGAGTTTTTTCTCTCTTCCTTGCTGCTTTCTCCTCTTCCTTTGTTCATGTTTGCTATACCTCATTGCTCAACAATGAGATGACTCATCAAAATAATTCAATATAAGGCCGGGCGTGGTGGCTCACACCTGTAATCCCAGCACTTTGGGAGGCTGAGGCGGGCAGATTACCTGAGCTCAGGAGTTCGAGACCAGCTGGGCAACATAGTAAAACCTGGTCTCTACCAAAAAAACCTCAAAAATTAGTCCAGGACAGTGGTGTGTGCCTATAGTCCCAGCTACTCGGGAGGCTGAAGCAGGAGAATTGCTTAAGCCTGGGAGGCAAAGGTTGCAATGAGCCAAGACTGCACCACTGCACTCCAACTTGGGTGACAGAGCAAGAACATGCCTCAAAGAAAAAAAAACAAAAAAAAAAAAAAAAAAAAAAAATTTAAAATTTTAAATAAAAAATAAAACCTTCCAAAGAGTAAAATTACTAGGAGCCAGAGGTAGAGGTAGATAGTAAATTTATAGATAGAAAGATTAAGCTGTGGCAGTGCAGTGGGCTAAAAAGCCAAATAAAAATGCTAGGGGCTAAAAAGATGTGGTGTTACAGTTGATGTCTCAATATACAGAACTTCAACGAAAAGAACAACTTAAAAAATGCCCACGGACCCAGGGAGACAGCAGGGAGTCATGTCTGCCCAGAATACTGAGTGGCCACTGTGTTTCTATAAAAAGTGGCTTCAGACAGAAATTAACCAGAGTTGAAAATTATTACTTTCACCCATAGTGAGTGAGTGTGTGTGTGTGTGTGTGTGTGTGTGTGTGTGAGAGAGAGAGAGAGAGCATGAGAGACAAAGAGAGAGAGACAGACAAAGACCATGTTGTCTCTAAAAAAAATTATCAGGCCGGGCGCAGTGACTCACGCCTCTAGTCCCAGCACTTTGGGAGGCTGAGGCAGGTGGATCACTTGTGGCCAGAGTTCAAAACCAGGCTGATAAACATGGTAAAACCCCATTTCTACCAAAAATACAAAAAATGGTGGTATGAACCTGTAATCCCAGCTACTTGGGAGGCTAAGGAATGAAAATCACTTGAACCCAGGAGGCAGAGATTGCAGTGAGCCACGCTCAGCCACTGCAGTCCAGCCTGAGTGACAGAGTGAGAACGTCTCACACACACAAAAAATCCTCTCATTCCATGAATGCAAATGGTACTCTGGAGGACTACCCGGTAGTTCTGTAAAAGCTATCAGGAAACAGTAACTTCTGTAAAGACTTACCTTGATCGACTCCGATCCTTATTACGATCTGAGCTCCTTTCTCTATCCCGGTCACGATCTCTCTCTCGATCCCGATCTCGGTCTCTCTCTTTCGTCCGGTCACGGTCCCTATCCCGTTCTCGTTCCCGCTCCCGTTCTTTCTCCTTTTCTCGTTCACGTTCTCTTTCCCTTTCTCGTTCCCGTTCTCGCCTTTCTCGTTCCCTTTCACGCTCCCTCTCTCTTTCTCTCCGTTCTTTCTCAATTTCCTGTCTTTCTTTTTCCTTTTTGCCTTTCTCTTCTTCCAGTTTCTAGAAACCAATAAAAGCACTTTTAGAGTTAACTCTGTAGCTCCAGTATTCAGATTTTTCCCGGCGCAATGCCCAATATTGGGAACAAAAACACCAAACCACTGATACACTAATATTAAATACTTGTGGTTTTATGTGACAAATTAAACTGAAGCAATCACAAGACTAGAAAGATTTCGTGCAAAACCATATACTCTACACAGACCAGGAATCTCCAATCTTGGATGCTGGGAGATTGTGTCAGGTGTGGCTGGCCACTCAATGACTATGTACTAACTAAAATGAACATGAAGAATGTGGTGGTTCGAAATATTTTCTATAAATACTATCACTGGTTAAAACTCAACTCTGTCCATTATGGATTTCTGTAAATCCACAAGATGATTAATACTAATTAAAACCCCAGACTGTGCATTACCTCAAGTTGAGGGTTTCAAAGGGCAAGTGGTACAGAAGAATACCTATAATGCAACTAAATAATCTCTGCCCTCTGATTTGCCCACCCTCCAAAAGAAACACAAGCTGAATTCAGCGAAGAACTGCCTTATTATCTATGGAAACATTTACTCCCACCATTACAAGATGGACAGCCCACCAAATACAAAAAGTTTGAAAATCACTCACTTCAAGCAAAATATATGTAACTGTAATAGTTTCATTTAAAATATTTAAAAGCAATACACTTATGCCCATTATGCCTGTAAGACAATGAAAATATATTTACAATGATAAATTCATCCTTGGAAGGAACGATTGTGCATTAACTTACAGATGCTGTGCTAGGACATGGATCGCCAACACTGGATTAACCTTGCCTACAAGCTATGTTTCTGGGAGGAAGAGCAAGTACATGGTTCACAAATAAACCAAATAACAAAGTCAGACCAAGTTTGTACCCTGAAAAGATTACCAGTGTACCACATGGTTTCTACACAAACTCAGAAAAAAATATCCCAAACAGGTAAAACAATACAAAACAAAACACATTTATCCCTTTTGTTTCACCGAAATGAAATTTTAAACTGCAACAATAAAATGTGCATTTTTCTTTTCTCAGTCATGTAATGCATTTAAAACAACTTTAAAAAGCAATCTTACCTGTCAGATACTCTCTTTCTCTTCCTCATGGATCAGAGAACTGTTAGCAGGTTATGAAAGAAAAGCTAACGTATGAGCAACATATTCAGTTGCTGTGCCAGTCTGTATTGAAGTAGAATGCAGGCAAAGCCAAAACTGAATACATTGAAATTACAAAGGGATGAAATGAGATGACAGAAAGAGGACAGAAACTGACAGCTATTAAAGGGGGAAAAAATCTCATTTCTGAAACAGTTCTAATGAATATAAAAATTTATATTGTAAAATGAGGCTAGACTATATAAAACTTACCTCAATGGCATACACTTATAAAGAAATTTGTTTATTTCTGAAATAGATACTTACAGAATATTTTAGCTGTTCCAATACTAATTTTCTTGTAGAATTCCTCAATTTTTAATTCTTGCTTATTTCACTGTGCTCTTTATATTCAGTAATATAAATAACCATTTGTTTCAGAACTCATTTCAAAAGTTTGATTCTTAAGTAAATGAAAAAGTGAGTGAATCTAGTCCATACTGTTTCCTAAAGTTTATATATGAGAGATATATATACATGTATATAAATATATGTATACATGTAAACATATACATGTATTTTTTTAAATAAAGATTGGAGAAGGGAAATGAGGCGAGTCTAAAATTACGTAAGAAAGTAATGAAGAGGAAAGGACAGATTTTTAAAAAATCATAAATCTTACCTCATTCTCTCTTCAGACTCATCCGTGCTGTAAATGGACGCCCCCTGCCACGCTGATACCCTGACAGTCTGTGGTTATTTAATAAACTCATACCAAAACATGCAAAGGTTCACTGAGCTCATTTTTTGTTACTGGAGTTTCAAACAACCCTTTTAGCCAAACCACCCAATAAAAAAAACTGTTTTGGTTTTTCATTTTGGTCTCTTTGTATTTTGAAAAGACATTCTGAAAATTCAAAACATCCCTCCGGTGAAATAACACTAAGGCAGTACAATGCCTGGCAGGTCCCCAAACTTTAAAGCAAATATGTTTTCTAATTTTTCTTAAAACATGGTTTCCTCATAATTTACCAATAACATGACAGGGTTTAACAAATAAATAAAACAAAAAGGGGGTAAACCACACACACAACCATATACCATTTTTAAGCTTACTCGGTCCTGAATTTGAGTATTATACCTAACCAAAATTACTCATCTAAAATGATTTCCCATAGACCACCTTTTCAACTCTCAAAATTAATTTTGGGAGAATTATGTTTGTGCTCTCAGACACATTTAATTCTTGAAAAAGCACCGTGTATATGAGCGAGGGCTGGGCATCTGGATAGTAAGTGTTCAGCAGCACTGATTCATTGGCATTATTTGTGAACTACAGATTTTGAAAGCAATGGGAAAAAGTAAGAATAAAAGAGAAAATGAACATTTAACATTTCACTGAGTTAAAGATCTCTCAGTCTATCAGTAAGAACCAGCAACACCTTATTATCTCTACCATCAAAATACATGTCATGCAGTGTTTGCATTGCACCGTCCAAAAGCATCATTTTCAACACCAGCGAACATTCACAGATGCACTGTCATTGAGAGAAGCTTCAAATAGGCAAAACTCGTGAGTGGGATTTACTATGCATAAATACCCATTTCCAAGCCAGTTACCCCTTTGCATATTTTCTGAGGGGCATCCATAAATATAATAAAAAACAGAAGCTCATACTTACATCCTATTCCTTGTTACTTTCCAAGCTGAGAGTTTCATCTTGCATTAGTCACCATATGATCTCTATCATAATGGTGGGGGTCAATGAATAGATTAGCTTTATGGGAATTTACAGTTCTTCCATGCATCTAAAATTTGGTAAGTCTGGTAACCACTGACCTACTTTTTAAAATCTCCCCCACTCAACTTAAATCTATACAAATATAAAATGTAAATTTTAATCTCAGCTCTCTAAAGAAAAGGTAATCCTAAGATCAAGTTAAATAACTGCCCCCAGAAATACACTACAGTGTATGTTATCCTGCTGCCCCCTGAATCTAATTTAAGTCTGACCTTGATGTTTATGTTGAAATCTAAAAATAAAATTAGCTTCTATTCATATTAAAGTGAGATGACTGCAGAATAGTCAGTAACTGAAAAAACTAAGCACAATATGTCAAGGACCACTTTAATATGGTATTGGTCTTCTGTTTCTTTTTTCTATCTAAATATCAATTAAACCTATAAAAAGCATTTAAAATTATATTCTAATTTAAGGTTGTTTTTTTGTCTCTTTGCTTTGGATTCTGTAAAAAGTCTAGATTGGTATCAAGTGAAAAGACAAGAATACTACCTTATGTGTGTCTCTGAATTTGCTGATCTCTCGAGATATCAGGTCTCTTTTGTCTTCTTCCATTTCTATAGCATTTATATCCTCCTAAAAGAAAACGAGCAAAGGAGCAAATGAATAAAGAACAACCTACTTCAATATAAACAGTTAAAGGTTAGATATTCTGTCTCAAAGAGTAAATAAGTAAATAGAACATCCACAATAACAAATCTAACAATCTAAAGTTAAATAGTGAAAAATCACAAAGACAAGAATGATAAATCAACAATCAGCAGTAAACACAGTATTGTCAAAGCCTACAATTTAAACGAACCTTAGTGATGAGTGGATAAGGGATCAGTGGGGCCACTGGAAATCTGCGGAAAATCTGCGAAAAAAATCCACCAAGAATCTTTTTTAAAAGAGAAAAACAGAGCTCATACTACTCTGCAAAGCAATGCCCTATACATTTATGACATGAACAATACAGTACGCTTTTGTGACAATTTCTTGATTTCAAATTACTCGGGAATAAAAGTGATTTCACTCTCTTCACAATAACTGATCACACACCACCTCCTCTCTGGATACTCGAACACCCCCAAGAAATGGAAATATAGAAGGTGATCTCATAGTAGCAGGGCTTTCTAATCATACCAACAATATTTACCCATAACTCCTGCCACAGAGGAAGATTTTATTATCTCCTCCCAATCCATATCAAACAAATATGTTATTTTTTTCCTTTCCCACTAATGAAGAAAGAAAAAGAATGAATTCTACAGGCCTCAATTACTCTGTACCTTACTGACCCTACCAATTACCATTCCTAATAGAATACACCTCATTAGAAAAGTTATGGGTCGGGCACGGTGGCTCACGCGGATCACGAGGTCTGGAGATCGAGACCATCCTGGCTAACACAGTGAAACCCCATCTCTATTAAAAATACAGAAAAGCAGCCAGGCGTGGTGGCTGAGGCAGGAGAATTGCTTGAACCCAGGAGGCAGAGCTTGCAGTGAGCCAAGATTGCAGCCACTGCACTCCAGCCTGGGCAACTGAGTGAGACTCCATTTCAGTGGGGGGGAAAAAAAACCAAAAAAGAAGTTTTATGGCCAAATGAGGAAATACATACCAAATAATAAAAATGTATCTGGGGCCGGGCGCGGTGGCTCAAGCCTGTAATCCCAGCACTTTGGGAGGCCGAGACGGGTGGATCACGAGGTCAGGAGATCGAGACCATCCTGGCTAACATGGTGAAACCCCGTCTCTACTAAAAAATACAAAAAACTAGCCGGGCGAGGTGGCGGGCGCCTGTAGTCCCAGCTACTCGGGTGGCTGAGGCAGGAGAATGGCATAAACCCGGGAGGCGGAGCTTGCAGTGAGCTGAGATCCGGCCACTGCACTCCAGCCCAGGCAACAGAGCGAGACTCCGTCTCAAAAAAAAAAAAAAAAAAAAAAAAAAAAAAAAAAAAAAAAAAAAATGTATCTGGCCACAAAGAAAACTGAAGATGGCCTAAAAAGGCATTCAAATTTAAAATAATATAAAATGTAACCATCCATTCATAACTAATCATAATATATACACCACGTAGTATTTTTTTATTATATAATGGATGCATATAAAACACTGGCTATGAGTGGGTCACGCTTGTAGTCCCAGCACTTTGGAAGGCTGAGGCAGGCAGATCATTTAAGCTCAGGAGTTCAACACCAGCTTGGGCAACATGGTGAAACCCCATCTCTACAAAAAACACAAAAATTAGCTGGGTATGGTGGCACATGCCTATAGTCTCAGCTTCTCAGGAGGCTAACACAGGAGGATCACTTTAGGACAGGTATTCAAGGCTGCAGTGAACCGTAATTGCGCCACCATCCTCCAGTTTGGGTGACAAAACAAGATACTGTCTCAAAAACATAAATAAATAAAACAAAATACTTCCAATACTTGTGGATTTTTTTTCTTACTTTACAGACAGGGTCTCGCTCTGTGGCCCAGGCTAGACTCAAGCTCATGGGCTCAAGTAAACCTCCCCTCAGCCTCCCCAGCTGCTGGGACTACATGTATCATCCACCACTCCTAGTTTCTTCCATTATTTTTAAAAGAACATTTCCTATAATTTATCTAAGTTTATCCAAAGGAAATAAGTATAAGAAAACTAAACTTTTTCTTCAACCTGGACTGCCCACTGTTCAATTCGCTTAGGGCGATAAAGAGGTAGCAATCAATTCACTGAGGAGGAATGTTTCAAGTTGTACTGCTCTTTCAGAATCCTCCAGTTTGATTCTTCAATACCACTATTGTTCAGGGAGGGGAATGCAACACAGTTTATAAAGAAAGGCAGCTAAAAATTAAGAGTGGGTGGAAATCTTCAGTGAATCAGATCTGGTTTCTTGCTTAGAACAGAGACAGAACAACCATAGGCAAACAAAGTAAAATAAGAGTCAGGCGCAGTGGCTCACGACTGTAATCCTGACACTTTAGGAAGCTGAGACAGGAGCATAACCTGAACCCAGGAGTTGGAGACCAGTCTAGAAAACATAATGAAACACCTGTCTCTGTAAAAAGTTTACAAATGTATTTTTTTTTTTTTTTTTTGGAGACGGAGTCTCGCTCTTGTCCCGCCCAGGCTGGGAGTGCAGCTGGCCGGATCTCAGCTCACTGCAAGCTCCGCCTCCCGGGTTTACGGCCATTTCCCTGCCTCAGCCTCCCGAGTAGCTGGGGAACTACAGGCGCCCGCCACCTCGCCCCGGCTAGTTTTTTGTATTTTTTAGTAAGAGAACGGGGTTTCACCGTGTTAGCCAGGATGGTCTCGATTCCTGACCTTGTGATCCGCCGTCTCGGGCCTCCCAAAGTGCTGGGATTACGGCCTTGGCCACCGCGCCCGGCCTACCCGGCCTAAAATGTATTTTTAATATATTTTTTAAAATAATTAAAAAAAAAATTTTAAGGCTGGGAGTGGTGGCTCACGCCTGTATCCCAGCACTTTGGGAGAATGAGGCAAGTGGATCCCTTGAGGGATATACGGCATATAACCCATGCGCATTCTCCCATATACTTTAAAACTTTTCTAGATTACATACAATGCCCCACAGAACCCGAGAGGCGGAAGTTATAGTGAGCTGAGATTGCGCCACTGCATTCCAGCCTGGGAGACAAAGTAAGCCTCCATCTCAAAAAAAGAAAAGAAAGAAAAAAGAAAACTGACATGTAATCAAAGCATAAGAGTGATATCATAAAAAACAAATGGTAGAAATTATATGTTGTTGTCAGAACACATACGTCCTCCTTCTTTTCCTTCTTCTTCTTCCTGGGGTGAGAATCAGATTCCTGTGAGGGGGCATTTAGCTCACTGGAGTATTCACGAATTAAAACTTCAATAGCTCCTTTAATCATCTGATCTCTCCTCTTTGTTTCTTCATCCAAGGCTTCTTCATCGTCATTAGTGACAGTTTCTGGCCTTGCATTCTTAAAGAAAACAGCAAATTCAGGGGAAAGAAAAATCAAGCAAGAAAATCAAAATCACTCTACGACAACAGTTAATAAACATACATGTTTTCTCAAAAACATCTCTGTAGTCCTAGTAAACACAGAGTTGGTTTTGTTCTTAACATCATAAAAGCTTCATTTTTTTTAAATTTCACTATTCCTGAGATACTAGTTCATTTTCATTTTCTTTTTCTTAATAGCTAAAAAATTCTGGCCCCTAAATTTCAGGACTAGCACACTATATAACACATCTGCAAACCATTCACAAGTTTTCAGACTGTTTTGCTCAACAGGTACACAAATAGTAACAACTGTATGTAATAGTTCATTCTTTTAAACAGATACTAAATGGCTGAAAATTCAGTTATGCAGTAAAGGCAAAATACAATTTTAAGTTAATTGTGAAAGCTACCGCACAGAATAAACAAAATTGTATGTAGATTAAATAAACAAAAACATCAGATTGCTAAATACACCAAAATGCCAGAATCAGGAGTTTAGGGACTGAAATGATTTGCTTTCTATGAGTTCCTACAATGCAAGAATACCACTTATAGAAACCATACACTTACAACACTAACAAGGAATCAAGGTAACTATTTGTAGGTCTTTATCAGTAATTTTCTGGCCAGGCGTGGTGGCTCACTCCTGTAATCCCAGCACTATGGGAGGCTGAGGGGGGGGCTGGATCATGAGGTCAGGAGTTCAATCAAGACCAGCCTGGCCAACATGCTGAAACCCCATCTCTACTAAAAATACAAAAATTAGCTGAGTGCGGTGGTGCATGCCTATAATCCCAGCTACTCAGGAAGCTGAGGCAGGAGAATTGCTTAAAACCGGAAGGCAGTAGTTGCAGTGAGCAGAGATTGCGCCACTGCAATCCAGCCTGGGCAAAAGAGCGAAACTCCATCTCAATAATAATAATAATTTTCTAAGAAGTCTAGATTATTCCCTCTCTGTGGGGGAAATTGTTGGCTTCTAATGTGCTACAATAGTGGTGCGTGCCCCAAAGTTTTTAAAGACTTACTTGGTAAACATATACTGTGCACATTTTCAGATACATACAAGAACCATGCTCATGTGCATACATGCCTGGGTCTTGGTCATAATTCCTGCAACTCTATTCAAGGTGAGTTTCATGCCTTGTGGCTCCTTAACAATGTAACTTAGCACTAACTTTATAAGTTGACCACCAGCATTCTGAAAGCTGTCTCCAATGGGTATATATTCAACAAACATTTTATTTCTTTTTTTTTTTGAGACAGAGTCCCGCTCTGTCGCTCAGGCTGGAGTTGCAGTGGCCAGATCTCAGCTCACTGCAAGCTCTGCCTACCGGGTTTACACCAGTCTTCTGCCTCAGCCTCCAGTGTAGCTGGGACTACAGGCGCCCGCCACCTCGCCTGGCTAGTTTTTTTTGTATTTTTTAGTAGAGATGGGGTTTCACCGGGTTAGCCAGGATGGTCTCCATCTCCTGACCTCGTGATCCGCCCGTCTCAGCCTCCCAAAGTGCTGGGATTACAGGCTTGAGCCACCTCGCCCGGCCAACATTTTATTTCTTAAATTAATTTGCTCAATTCTTTTTTTTTTTCTTGCTCTGTTGCCCAGGCTGGAGTGCAGTGGCACCATCTCACCTCACTGCAAGCTCCGCCTCCTGGTTTCACGCCATTCTCCTGCCTCAGCCTCCGGAGTAGCTGGGACTACAGGCGCCCGCCACCACGCCTGGCTAATTTTTTTGTATTTTTAGTAGAGACGGGTTTCACTGTGTTAGGATGGTCTCAATCTCCTGACATCGTGTTCTGCCCGCCTCGGCCTCTGAAAGTGCTGGGATTACAGGCGTGAGCCACCGCACCCAGCAACAAATTCTTAAGAGCGTACCGTGAGAAACATGCTGCACTTAGACGGAGTAAAATTCAAATTGAAAAACGCGCTCTTCTCCTCAAGCTATACTAATACAGAGTAACAGATGGGTTATGACACAGACAACTTAAATATAAGGCATTACATGTTATTATAAAACTAACCACTTGGCAGGGCACGGTGGCTCACGCCTGCAATCCCAGCACTTTGGGAGGCCAAGGCAGGTGGATCACGAGGTCAAGAGTTCAAGACCCGCCTGGCCAGCATGGTGAAACCCCATCTCTACCAAAGTTACAAAAAATTAGCTGGGCATAGTGACACATGCCTGTAATCTCAGCTATTCGGGAGGCTGAGGCAGGAGAATTGCTTGAACCCAGGAGGTGGAGACTGCAGTGAGCCGAGATCACGCCGCTCCATTCCAGCCTGGGAGACACAGCAAGACTGTGTCTCCCCGCCGCACAAAAGAAAAAAACTCGCTCCTGTAATCCCAGCATTTTGGGAGGCTGAGGTGGGCGGATCACAAGGTCAGGAGTTTGAGACCAGCCTGACCAACATTGTGAAACTCCGTCTCTACTAAAAAAACACAAAAATTCCCAGCCAGGTGCAGTGGCTCACAAGGTCAGGAGATGGAGACCATCCTGGCTAACACAGTGAAACCCCGTCTCTACTAAAAACACAAAAAAATAGCCAGGCATGGTCCCAGCTACTTGGGAGGCTGAGGCAGGAGAATCACTTGAACCCAGGAGGCAGAAACTGCAGTGAGCCAAGATCGCGCCACTGCACTCCAGCCTGGGCGACACAGCGAGACTCCTTCTCAAAAAAAAAAAAAATAAAATAAAATAAATCCGTATAAACCCTAAACTGAGTATTGTTTCCACTGTAAACCAACATTTAGGTATCAATATGGCTATTTTACCTGAATTAGAGATAAAAGCATTTGGAATTAACTAATTCACATTTTTAGAAGAAAAGTTTATTAACCCAAAATCTTAACTTAAAAAAATTATATAATGATATTTGTTCGCGGGCGCTGTGTGGCTCGAAGCCTGTAATCCCAGCTATTTGGAGAGGCCTGAGATCATGGCGGATCACTGTAGTCATTGAATTCGATGACCATCCTGGCTAATCACGTGAAACTCCTGTTCTCACAAATATATACATAAAACTAGCCGCACTGGGTGGTGGCGGCGCGCCTGTAGTCAGCTAGCTCGGGAGGCTGAGGGGGAGAGAATGGCGCAAACCCGGGAGGCGGAGCTATGCAGTGAGCTGAGATCCGGCCATGCACTCCAGTCCTGGGAGACAGAGCGAGACTCCGCCTCCAAAAAAAAAAAAAAAAAAAAAAAAGAACTGATTATGGTAGATGATCAGGTTAGAAAGATACTCCACAGACTGGCAAGTTTCATCTAAAGCTCTATCTCTGGAATATCAACCATATACAATTTTCTGATTTCCAGTTTTTTCTTATACTTCAGAAACCAGATGGCTGGGCACGGTGGCTCACACCTGTAATCACAACACTTTGGGAGGCCTAGGTGGGTGGACCACCTGAGGTCAGGAGTTCAAGACTAGCCTAGCCAACATGGAGAAACTCATCTCTACTAAAAATGCAAAAAATTAGCCGGGAGTGGTGGCGGGTGCCTGTACTCCCAGCTACTCAAGAGGGTGAGGCAGGAGAATTGCCTGAATCCAGGAGGCTGAGGTTGCACTCCAGCCTGGGTGACAAGAGTGAGACTTTGGAGGGTAAAGCGGGAGAAACCAGAAAGCATATTCAGTAATACTGGGAAACAAAAGGTCAAGGATTCAGCCATATAGGAAGCTGACAGATTATCTGTAATGTTTACATGGCCCACCTAGTTGGTTCTTTTCAGAGAAACTAAAATTTCAATAGTAAAGCTAGTGGCTGTGAAGTTAAACAGCTCTGCTGGGCTCATTCTTTGACAATGAGTTCTAAAATCCAAAGTACAAACCTTTTAAAAAACTTAAGGAAATGCAAAGTTCTTTCTTTTGAGAAAATGTAGACTCAACTAGGCTAATTTCCAGACAAAGATGTTCACCTGCAGCAGCTGTCCTCTATTAACAGGTTCTTTCCAGAGAGTAACTGTGTTTCCAGCACTTGTCAGTGTTCATTCTTGAATATATGGTTAATAACTGTGACTTGTGACATACAAGCAGATATACTGACTCCTATACTATTTTTGCTGGACAGCCAGAAAGCAATAGGACGTGAACTAAATTAGCATGGCCACCTCACACAGAATACTTTTACTACTAAAGGTCAGTAAGAAATG
Source organism: Rhinopithecus bieti (assembly GCF_001698545.2). Taxonomy (NCBI): domain Eukaryota; kingdom Metazoa; phylum Chordata; class Mammalia; order Primates; family Cercopithecidae; genus Rhinopithecus; species Rhinopithecus bieti. The sequence goes on along the minus strand of NW_016807544.1, from coordinate 2,819,967 downwards.
AAAGAAAAAAATTTACTCCTATAAATTCTGCAAAATCTACATTAAACTGTTCAGTCAAGTTGTTTGACAAGATACCTTACACATGTCCAAAATTCTTCTTAAAATTCTGAATCTGGCTGGGCACAGTGGCTCATGCCTGTAAACCCAGTACCTCGGAAGGCCGAAGCAGGAGAATTGCTTGAGCCTAGGAGGTAGACACCAGCCTGGACAACACTGCGAGACCCCATCTCACAAAAAAAAGAAAGAAAATTCTGGATCATGAAAAATTTATTGCTCTCCTAGACAAACTCATGTTTCCTTTTTAATTAATGAGAAATACGGAACTAATTGTTTTCTCTTCCGCCTCAGAGGAAAATGCCTAATAAAGCAACACAAAGGGTTCTCAATGTCTCGTTCTCCTATCCTCTACTTAACAGCCTTTTAAAATTTCTCCAACTAATCAACGACCAAGAATAAAAAACAATCACCATGTCATATTTTATGCTGAAAAATCATGGCGGCAGTGGTCACCCATCTCGCACCCACCATCTTCCCCCCTCCCCCACTCCCTCCCTCCAATCTCTCCCTCTCCGGCTTTCCTACCTCCCTCCACCCAAAACCACCCTTAAAAAAAAAAATCATGGCAAATCTCTAATCTACTCCACTATATAGTAATATTTGCTTATGTTATTTGAAATAAAATTTTTTTACATCAGATAGAATGCTTTTTTAACCTATATTGTTGAGTAAAATTAACACTAGGAAAATATGCCATGTTTATCCTATGACTTCAAGTACCACTGGGCAAGAAGCCAAAGGGCACTCAGAAATACACGTACACAGTTGGAACAATAAATCATATAACTGATGTTTGTCAATTGTTTTAATTTCATTTTATTAAAAATAATTTTTCTGTGTGATTTTATTGCATGTAACTTAGCTTTTTCATGAGACAGAGTCTCACTCTGTCACCCAGGTTGGACTGCAGTGGCACAATCACGGCTAACTGCAACCTCTACCTCCCAGGTTTAAGTGATTTTCCTGCCTCAGCCTCCCAAGTAGCTGGGATTACACGTGTGTGCCACCACACCCAGCTAATTTTTGTATTTCTTTCTCAGTAAAGACAGGGTTTCACCATGTTGGCCAGGCTGGTTTCAAACTCCTGACCTCAGGTGATCCTCCGACCTCAGACTCCCAAAGTGCTGGGATTACAGGTGTGAGGCACCACATCCAGACACATATTGCTTTTCCTGAAAACCAACAAACAGATCTGAAGTGTGGTTACTCTGGCTAATGTTGATTATACAAGAAATCAACATTTCTTGGGCACAGTGGCTCCTACCTGTAATCCTAGCACTTTGGAAGGCTGAGGTAGGTGGATCACTTAAGTCAAGGAGTCCAAGGCCAGCCTGGACAACACAGTGAAACCTCATCTCAACAAAAAATATAAAACTTAGGCAGGTATGGTGGTGCATACCTGTAGTCCCAGCTGAGGCAGAAGGATCACTGGAGCCTGGGAATAGGAGGTTGCAGTGAGCAGAGATCACACCACCCCACACTCGAGCTTGGGTGACAGAGCAACACTCTGTCCCCACCCCAAAAAAAGCAAACAAGCAAGCAAGAAATACCAAGTCACCTTTCCTTATTTATAAAAATACATGGTATAGTGATTTATTTCATTTTCAGAGTTTTTCAGTATAACATTTGCAAATGCTACAAATTAAATGACTTCACAAACTGAAGATTAAACACAAGAAAACAGTGAGTCCTAGCAAATCAGAACACTTTGAAGATACTGAATCCATACCTTTAACTAGTTAGTATACAGTCATCACAACAAGGCAAACCTGAAAATCCTTATTTTGAACATTTCTGGTTTTTTGAGGTTTTAGTGATGTGACAGGCAGTATTACTGATTTGAAATAAAATATAAATATAATTTCCTTATGAAGCAGGGTAAGGATAGTAAGACTGACAGATAAGCAACTGTAAACAAATGTTAATTCCGTCCTTGCTTTAGGCAAGACACTGTCCTAGGTGCTGTGGAGGTACAAGATTAAAGAGACACAGCCCACAAACTTATCACCGTTTCTATTTGTAATCAGAGATGGGGGTTGAAAGAGGATATGGGAATGAGATGGGTAACAAAGGGCTGTGAAAGAGAGAGACATATAAACAGTATCTACTAAAACAGCTACAAAGATCTGCTTTATACGGGAACAGAGGACTTAACTCTGAGAGAAACTGAGGGTAGGCTGATAAAGTCTATACGAATCAAGGGACATGTTAATTATAAGTATGGATAGAATTTCAACAGGGAGCTTGGACAGGGAACAAAGACATGAGATGCCAGCAAAGCAAAAAGGAAGATTGTGGAGGTACATGCAGTAGTATGTGCAGAGAAGGAAAGAAGGAAGTTAGAAAGGTGGACTGGAAGCTGGGCGCGGTGGCTCACGCCTGTAATCCCAGCACTTTGGAGGCCGAGGCGGGCGGATCACAAGGTCAGGAGATCGAGACCATCCTGGCTAACACGGTGAAACTCCGTCTCTACTAAAAATACAAAAAACTAGCCGGCCGAGGTGGCGGTGCCTGTAGTCCCAGCTACTTGGAGGCTGAGGCAGGAGAATGGCGTGAACCCGGGAGGCGGAGCTTGCAGTGAGCTGAGATCTGGCCACTGCACTCCAGTCGGGGCGACAGAGCGAGACTCCGCCTCAAAAAAAAAAAAAAAAAAAAAAAAAAAAGGTGGACTGGAGCGAGCCTTGAATGTCATCCTAAAAACATGGGCTTTATGGCCGGGCACCATGGCTCACGCCTGTAATCCCAGCACTTTGGTAGGCCAAGGCGGGTGGATCACCTGAGGTCAGGAGTTCAAGAACAGCCTGGAAAACATGGAGAAATCCCACCTCTACTAAAAATATAAAAATGAGCCAGGGGTGGTGGCGGGTGCCTATAAACTCAGCTACTCGGTAGGCCAAAGCAGGAGAATCACTTGAACCCAGGAGGTGGAGGTTACAGCGAGCCAAGATTTTACCACTGCACTCCAGCCTGGGCGGCAGAGCAAGACGGAGTCAGAAAAAAAAAAAGGTGAGGGGGGGTCTTTTTTCTGTAGGAAATCTAAAATCATCAAGGATGGGTCTCACATAATAAGCAAGAGTGTGATAAAATTATACTTATGTTTTAGAAATACAGGCAATGCTGGCCGGGCTGAGTGGCTCGCAAGTAATCCCAGCACTTCGAGAGGCCGAGGCAGGCGGATCACCTAAGTTTCAAGACCAGCCTCACCTACATAGTGAAAATAGAAAAAGTAGCTGAACTTGGTGGCAGGCGCCTGTAATCCCAGCTACTTGGGAGGCTGAGGAGGGAGAATCGCTTGAATCTGGGAGGTGGAGGTTGCAGTTAGCTGAGGTCGTGCCACTGCACTCCAGCCTGGGCAAAAGAGTAAGACTCCATCTCAAAAAACAAAACCCACCAAAAAACAACCAAAAACCTACATTTCGCCAGGCATGGTGGCTCACACCTGTAATCCCAGCACTTTGGGAGACCAAGGAGAGCAGATTACGTTAAGTCAGGAGTTCCAGACTAGTCTGGCCAACATGGTGAAACCCCATCTCTACTAAAAATACAAAAATTTGCTGAACGTGGTGGCGGATGCCTGTAATCCCAGCTACTCAGGAGGCTGAGGCAGGAGAATCACCTGAACACGGGAGGCAGAGGTTGCAGTGAGCCAAGATCACACCACTGCACTCTAGCCTGAACGACAGACACTCTGTGTCGAAAAAAAAAAACTACATTCATACACAGAAAAATGTCCGGAAGAACATACATCCAAACTGTCTAGTGTTACTTATGATGATGAGATTACAGGTGGCATTTAATTGCTTATTTATACTTTGCTTCGTTTTGTGAGCTTTTTGGGTTTGGTGTTTTGTTTTGTTTTTTTTAACAAAGAACTTGGAGGTGACATAAAAGGTATTTCTTTTTTCTTTTTTGGCAGCAGGGAGATAGAGTTTCGCTCTAGTTGCCCAGGCTGGAGTACAATGGCTCGATCTCAACTCACTGCAACCTCCACCTCTCCAGTTCAAGTGATTCTCCTGCCTCAGCCTCCGGGTTGCTGCGATTACAGGCAACTGCCACAATGCTAGGCTAATTTTTTGTATTTTTAGTAGAGACAGGGTTTTGCCACGTTCACCAGGCTGGTCTCGAACTCCTGACCTCAGGTGGATCTGCCTGCCTCTGCCTCCCAAAGTGCTGAGATTACAGGCATGAGCCACCACATCCAGCAGAAAGCGATTTCTTTTTTTTTTTTTGAGATGGAGTCTCGCTCTGTCGCCCAGGCTGAAGTGCAGTGACCCAGGCTGGAGTGCAGTGCGTGATCTTGGCTCACTGCGAGCTCCACCTCCCGGGTTCACGCCATTCTCCTGCCTCAGCCTCCCAAGTAGCTGGGACTACAGGTGCCTGCCACCATGCCCGGCTAATTTTTTCTATTTTTAGTAGAGACCGGGTTTCACGATGTTAGCCAGGATGGTCTCGATCTCCTGATCTCGTGATCCCCTGGTCTCGGCCTCCCAAAATGCTGGGACTACAGGCATGAGCCACCGCGCCAGGCCCAGAAAGCAATTTCTATTTTGAAAGATAATAAAAATTTGATAACAGTGAAAGACACTTCTGGTTTTGTTTGTGTTGGGAGAAGGCAATAATAAATCTATTTTGCATTTGTTCAGCATGAGATGCCAAAAACGAACTAAGAAAAGAAATGAAGGAAATATATACTCAAGTTTTAGCTATGTTTCACTTTGTCGAGGGAGTAAAAATGTATACATTACAATACAATATACAACCATGTCCTTTATTTTAGCTTCACTTAGTATAGCTTGAATAAATCCCCCAAGCTAAGGCAAGTAATCAGAGTTTCATTCATTTTAGAGTTGGTATACTTCTAAAAGAGAGGGAAACTAAGAAAAATTGTGTAGGTTGAAATATATTTTGTACTTACTTACAAAGCTGCCTTAATGAATTAGCTCTGTTTGGAATAGTCTGTACCAGTGTTTTCTCTGGCAAGTTAACCTTGTCCAGCCTCCCTTACTACTTTCATCCCAACCTGGAACAAGCAAACCAACAGTCATCCACCCACTATGGGTAGATAAGACTTAAAATAACTACAAACTATCAAATACCCTCCTACATTTAAGCCACAAGCACATATATGATGATCTTTTGAAGCCCCATATTAGATTCATTTATAATGAGAAGCATTACACTGAAATAGCAAAGCCTGGCCTAGAAAAGATACCCCGACAGAAAACATACCCCATTAGAAGCTTTCTTCTTCGCTTTCCATTCATCCAGCTGCGCCTTTGTCTTTGCATCAACTTTAACGAGTAGCTTTTTCTCCCCAATTTGCAGGTCATGTAATAATCTGAGTGCACGCAGAGTAGATTCTGGCTCCTTGTACTCACAAAATCCAAAGGCTAGCAATGGATGAAAACAATTAGTCAAATATCAATCCACTTACAAAAGAAAAAAAATTATGGAAAAGTCAAATTACTAGAGTCCAAATGTTTTAATACAAAGACCACTCAATTCATAATTCCACCCCTGTCCACCAATTCCCTTTGATAACCATTTTAGTACCCTCAACCAACCAAAGGGGGAAAAAAGGGAAAAACAGAGGAGAGGAAGAAAAATTCCAATCAGACAAACTGATACTCATTAGAAGCTCTGATAAAATACTTAGCAGAGTCAATGAAACTCATGATTAAAGGGACTCGATTATTTCATAAATTCACCCTATCTAGACTTCCAAACAGCCACAAATAAGAACAGACTATAGGAACATAAACAATGCACTTTTCGGCCGGGCGCGGTGGCTCAAGCCTGTAATCCCAGCACTTTGGGAGGCCGAGGCGGGTGGATCACGAGGTCAGGAGATCGAGACCCTCCTGGCTAACACGGTGAAACCCCGTCTCTACTAAAATACAAAAAACTAGCCGGGCGCGGTGGCGGGCGCCTGTAGTCCCAGCTACTCGGAGGCTGAGGCGGGAGAATGGCGGGAACCCGGGAGGCGGAGCTTGCAGTGAGCCGAGATCGCGCCACTGCACTCCAGCCTGGGCGACACAGCGAGACTCCGTCTTAAAAAAAAAAAAAACGCACTTTTCAATTCTGAGATGTTAAATTACAGAATTAGTGATCTTGTATCCTAGTTATCAGTCCATTTTGCTTATATGTATTTCCTTTTATAACTAGTCAATCTCGCTATTAAGATGACTTTAACAGAGATATTAAAACAAAATTAAACTAATAGCAACCAACAAATTGAAAATAAAATCAAATAAATCTAAACATGTATATAATGACACGAAACAGAAAAAAACTACTGATATTAAAATAGTAAATTTGACTATAACATTTTCAGCATGCTATACCATAAAGACAAACAGATATGCCCCTCAAAAAAGTACCTTCAGGCCGGGCGCAGTGGCTCACACCTGTAATCCCAGCACTCTGGGAGGCCGAGGCGGGCATATTACCTGAGATCAAGAGTTCTAGACCAGCCTGGCCAACATGGTGAAACCCTGTCTCTACTAAAAATACAAAAACTAGCTGGGTGTGGTGGCACATGCCTGTAGTCCCAGCTACTAGGGAGGTTCAGGCAGGAGAATTGCTTGAACCCAGGAGGCAGAAGTTGCAGTAAGCTGAGATTGCCCCCACTGCACTCCAGCCTGGGCAACAGAAAGAGATCCTGTCTCAAAAAAAGGAAAAGTAATTTAAAATGATCATACTGCTGGTGATAGTGTCAATGTTGTTAGTGTTAAACTGTTCTATGTGCAATGTGAGATAAAACAACTCAGTAATTAATATTCTATCATCCCCAATGGCCTTGAAACTCAGTCAACTCAGTGTGGGGAAAAAGGAGATACAGATATATGACAGAACAGGTTAAATAAAAACCTTTTAGTCCTTACTCTGAATTAGTATACACTGGAAAAACCTAAAAGCAAACACCAAAGCACTGCTTTTTAATTTTTTTTAGACGGAGTCTCATTCTGTCGCCAGGCTGGAGTGTAGTGGTGCGATGTCAGCTCACTGCAAACTCTGCCTCCTGAGTTGAAGCAATTCTCCTGCCTCAGCTTCCTGAGTAGCTCAGACTACAAGCGAGCGCCACCACACCCAGCTAATTTCTGTATTTTTAGTAGAGATGGGGTTTCACCATGTTGGCCAGGATGGTCTTGATCTCCTGACCCGCCTGCCTCAGTCTCCCAAAGTGCTGGGATTACAAGCGTGAGCCACCACGCCCATCCCAAACCACTGTTAATATGAGTGCACCTCGTGCCCAGATCGTGATCTTCAAAACAATTTCCCCTGGAGAAATGGCTGATTCTAAGTCTGGGGCCAAAAAACTATTATACTAGATGACCTTGGAACAAATTGTCATACCAGATAACAAAGCAGCTGTCAAAGGCGTTCAGGGTCATGTCAAAACCACTGGAGATGTATAAAGTGCAGAGACAATTTAAGTTAAGTTTTAATGGTGATAATAACTACGAAGAATCCACATTAAATACAGTAACACTAAATATGCTTCAATTCGTAAGTTCACAATAATTTAAAAGAAAAAAGAAAATCAGTCACTGCTAGAGAATGCTGAGGATACCAACTCATTGTTTTAAGAAAGAAAGCCAGGGCATTTATCCTGCCTTTTCTGTATTAAATATGCCTCTATGCCAGGCATGGTGGCTCAAGCCTATAATCCCAGCACTTTGGGAGACTGAGGTGGATGGATCACCTGAAGTCACGTGTTCAAGACTTCCCTGGCAAACATGGCAAAATCCCGCCTCTACTAAAAAAACCAAAAAATTAACCAGGAGTGGTGGTGGGCACCTGTAATCCTGGCTACTCAGGAGGCGGAGGCAAGAGAATCGCTTGAACCCAGGAGGCGGAGGTTGCAGTGAGCTGAGATGGTGCCATCGCACTCCAGCCTGGGCAATAAGAGCAAAAAACTCCATCTCAAGAACAACAAAAATGCCTCTAAGTTACCAAATAGTAGATGCAGGGGCAACTTTCTCCACAGAGAAGCATTCTACTAATATATGAAAAAGATTTGTTCCTCAATGAAAGAATGACAGAATTCTTCAAAACATACTACTGATGAGGCCCCGCGCAGTGGCTCACGCCTGTAATTCCAGCACTTTGGGAGGCCAAGGCAGGCTGATCATGAGGTCAGGAGATTGAGATCATCCTAGCCAACATGGTAAAACCCCGTCTCTATTAAAAATACAAAAATTAGCTGGGTGTGGTGGCACGTGCTTGTAATCCTAGCTACTCGGGAGACTGAGGCAGGAGAATCACTTGAACCCGGGAGGCGGAGGTTGTAGTGAGCCAAGATCGCACCACTGCACTCCAGCCTGGGTAACAGAGCGAGACTGCGTCTCAAATAACACAGTAGCCGGGAGCAGTGGCTCGTGCCTGTAATCTCAGCATTCTGGGAGGCCGAGGCAGGCAGATGACCTGAGGTTGGGAGTTTGAGACCAGCCTGACCAATAAGGAGACACCCCATCTCTACTAAAAATAAAAAATTAGCCGGGCATGGTGGCACATGCCTATAATCCCAACTTCTCAGGAGGCTGAGGCAGGGGAACCGCTTAAAACCAGGAGGTGGAAGTTGCAGTGAGCTGAGATCGTACCATTGCACTCCAGCCTGGGCAAGAAGAGCAAAATTCCGTATCCAAAAAAAAAAAAACCAAAACACCACACAACACACATCAAGTACAACTACTGACCACTTTACAGAAAACACAGAGGATAGATAGATTAATGGCAAATTATAGTACTGGAGCTGCATTCAGCAAAACTCATCTTAAAAAATACTACTGCACAAATGACCCAGTTTCTTCAACAAATAAACTGCAAGGAAATTAGAAATAGAATAATTTAAAATATTAAGAGTATGGTCAGTTAGCTCAGTTGGTTAGAGGATGGTGCTAATAATAAAATATTAGGAGACTTAAAACAAATTGCCAACTAGTTGCAATGTGTGGACTTCATATAGATCCTGAATCAAATGAACTATTTAAAAAATTGACACTTGAGGCCAGGTGTGGTGGCTCCTGCCTGTAATCCCAGCATTTTAGAAGGTTAAGGTGGGTGGATCATCTGAGGTCAGGAGTTTGAGACCAGCCTGGCCAACATGGCAAAACTCCGTCTCTACTAAAAATACAAAAATTAGCCGGGCATGGTGGCGCACACCTGTAATCCCAGCTACTCAGGAGGCTAAAGCTGGAGAACTGCTCCAACCCAGGAGGCAGAGGATGCAGTGAGCAAAGATCACACCACTGCACTCCAGCCTGGGTGACAGGGTGAGAGTAGGTCTCAAAAGAAAAAAGGCCGGGCGCAGTGGCTCATGGCCGGGCGCGGTGGCTCAAGCCTGTAATCCCAGCACTTTGGGAGGCCGAGACGGGCGGATCACGAGGTCAGGAGATCAAGACCATCCTGGCTAACACGGTGAAACCCCGTCTCTACTAAAAATACAAAAAACTAGCCGGGCG
>NW_016807544.1:2775441-2810048 GCF_001698545.2 Rhinopithecus bieti | reverse complement strand
CTCTTCTTCTCCCTTACTAACACTAACTTCTAATTGTTCCATCTTGATCATGCAGTCATTTCTTGAGACAAAAGAGACTTCTGAAAGCACAAGAAACCAGTTAAATTGAGCAGTTTTAATTTTTTCCTTTCCTGTTACCTTTTTCCTCCTTCAGATCTCAATTCTCAGCCAATATTTTCCCAAACTGCCTTTTAACCCTATTTCAATAAAAAAGAGCACAAAGAGTGCTAACAAAATAAGTCTCCCCAATAAAGACAATAAGAGTAAGTCATGCAAAGTGACATAAGCACACAGTTTGTTAAAGTGATTTCAGCAAATAGGAAAAAAATGACATACCTTGAAGCTTTCCGGAAGCACCTTGTACTCTCTTCCAGCTCAAAACCAAACCACATTTCTTAAAAGAAAACAAAACAAAAGATTGCTACCATTTAACAAAATAATTTTAATGTAACTAAAAGCAAAATTATATTTCTACTAGGGTTAAAAGCATAAAATAAAAAACCAGCAACTACATTTGTGAAAATTTTGCAATTCCCACAAACTTATCACATGAAAGAAATGAACAACAAATCATTTAAAGAAAAATGTAAATTCTTACTGATTTTTCATGTGCAGAACATTGTTTACCTTTTATTAAATTAAAAGTTTCACATCACTACTTATCCTAACGAAATAAACATGTAAACCTAAATGCCTAAAAGTAGAATGGTTAAAACAAACTATAATAAATTTAAGTAAATATTATGAACCTAGAAAGAAACGTTTTCAAACAAAAATGTATGTATTTATAAAGGATTTTTTTTCTTTTGAGACGGAGTTTCGCTCTGTTTCCCAGGCTGGAGTGCAGTGGCACGATCTCGGCTCACTGAAACCTCCACCTCCCAGGTTCAAGTGATTCTTCTGCCTCAGCCTCTGAATAGCTGGGACTACAGGCATGCACCACCACACCTGGCTTTTTTTTTTTTTTTTTTTTTTTAAGTAGAGATGGGGTTTCACCATATTAGCCAGGTGGTCTCAAACTCCTCACCTCGTGATCCACCCGCCTAAGCCTCCCAAAGTGCTGGGATTACAGGTGTGAGCCACTGCGCCCAGTCATCAAGGATTTTTAACATGGGAAAACGCTTGATACGGTATGCAAAAATAACTTGGGAAAAGAAAATGCAAATACACAAGACTTTAACTATAAACAAAAACAACTTTCTGTAAAACAAAGAGAAATATTCCAAAATGTGAAGGAGGGCAGGTTATCTGAAGGTGGGACACTATTATACTTTAAAAATAAAAACAGGCCGGGCGCGGTGGCTCAAGCCTGTAATCCCAGCACTTTGGGAGGCTGATGTGGAAGGATTGCTTGAGCACAAGAGTTCAAGACCAGCCTGGGCAACATAGGGAGACACCGTCTCTACAAAAATAAAAAAATTAGGAAGGCGTGGTGGCACGCACCAGTGGTCCCAGCTACTCAGGAGGATGAGGCAGATAGATGGCTTGAGCCCAGGAAATCGAGGCTGCAGTGAGCTGTAATCATGCCAATCGCACTCCAGCCTGAGCAACAGAACCAGACTGTCTCAAAAAAGAAAAATAAAATAAGGTTCCACCCGGTTAAAAAAAGACAGAGGGAGGGTGTAGGTGAGAAATCTTCAGAGAACAAGAGAAAACCAATGGAAACTTGAAACATGGCATTAAAAATAAATATTTCAATGGAAATCTGGAAGGTAAAGTTAAGGACAAATCCCAAGAACCCATACAAAAGAGTAAGAGATGGAAAACAGGAAATCAAAAACACATAGGTCAACCCTGGAAGTTCAACATCCAGAGTTCCTGAAGAAAGATAGTAAAACAATTCTCAAGTAGCCCAAAATTTCTCCTGAAAAAAGTCTCCAGAACGAAATGGCCCACCAAGTAAGTGACCAACACAATGATATAAGAAAAGTGGGCCGGGCGCGGTGGCTCAAGCCTGTAATCCCAGCACTTTGGGAGGCCGAGACAGGCGGATCACGAGGTCAGGAGATCGAGACTATCCTGGCTAACATGGTGAAACCTCGTCTCTACTAAAAACAGCTACTCGGGAGGCTGAGGCAGGAGAATGGCGTAAACCCGGGAGGCGGAGCTTGCAGTGAGCTGAGATCCGGCCACAGCACTCCAGCCTGGGTGACAGAGTGAGACTCCGTCTCAAAAAAAAAAAAAAAAAAAAAAAAAAAAAAAAAAAAAAAAAAAAAAGAAAAGTAAGAAAATCAAATAAACATTCGCAGAATTTCACACAATTAGGAACTAAAACCTCCAATCAGTCAAATCCTCACTGGGAGAGGCATTCCAAGGTAAAACAGGTCACATACAAAGAACATTCAGAATGATACGGGACTTCTGAAAATGATAATTAGATGCTATAACACCATAAGGCAACACCTTCAATGTGAGGAAAATAAGCTTCAACATAGAATTCTATATCCAGGTAAACTACTGACCACATGAATAATCAAAATAAAAAGCACTTCAGATTTAGATTCAGAAAAGTTACCAACCACATACCCATATATACCATGTACATCGTGTATAAAGGATGTATCATCCCAGTATAACAGGAGCTACTATGTGTCGGCACAAGCAAGATACCGGATCCAAACCATCCAACTCAGGAGAGCAATAAGGGGAATACTAGAAAAGACAGAAAAACTCCAAGGATAAAAGTAGACTTAGAGGAACCAGAACACATGAGACGAACAAAGGGACCTGACAGGAGGGGCTCTAGAAAAGAAGGGAAAAGAACCCCAACATTTTGGGAAGCCAAGGTGGGTAGATCACTTGAGGTCAAAAGTTCAAGACCAGTCTGGCCAACATGGTGAAACCCCATCTTTACTAAAAATACAAAAATTAGCCGGATGTGGTGGCAGGTGCCTGTAATCCCAGCTACTCAGGAGGCTGAGGCAGAAGAATTACTGACCCAGGAGGTGGAGGTTGCAGTGAGCAGAGATCGCACCACTGCACTCCAGTCTGGGCAACAGAGCTAGACTCTGTCTCAAAAGTAAAATATTAAAATAAACAAGAAAATGGACTAGGCACAGTGGCTCACGCATGTAATCCCAGCACTTTGGAAGGCTGAGGCAGGCAGATCACTGGAGGTCAGCAGTTCCAGACCAGCCTGGCAAACATGGCGAAACCCTGTCTCTACCGAAAATACAAAAATTAGCCAGTGTGGTCCCAGCTACTCGGGAGGCTGAGGCAGGAGAATTGCTCGAACCCCGGATGGCAAGGTTGCAGTGAGCTGAGATGACGCCACTGCACTCCAGCCTGCATAACAGTGAGACTCCATCTCAAAAAAAAAAAAAAAGAAAAGAAAGAAAATGCAATCAGAGCACATGACCTAGTTCTGCTAAAACTATTTACATAATAACACTTATTAACATAACAAGTTTGCCTTACACCTATAAGGAAGCTGGGGAAGGGAGATTGAGGCCTTTAACAGTTTAGGCCTCAAGCTACTATGTCAACAGATAATACCAAAATTACGTAGAAAGAACAATAAAAAAGGCATATTTAAATAGGAATAAGGTACTTCACAACACAATGTAAAAGTCTAACTAAACCCCCACTGTTAAAAAAGATGTATAAGAATAGAAACTTGGACACAACACTGCTGCAGTAAGTATAAATAAATTGGTGTGGAATTATCTTGTAAAGCTGCAGATAAGCATGCCCTAAGACTCAGAAACCGCACTTCTATGAGAATATGTGATGAGAATCTTCACACATACACCTAGGGAGAAAACATTAGCGGTTATTAATAACATTGCAAAACAGAGACTTCCAGAAGCAGACAGGAGCAAACACATTTCCACCCTCCAGTACCTTCTGACTTTCCTGAATTCCATCAGAGCAGAGTTAGTGCTAGTTCTCTGCAGACCCCAGATTAGGCCTTGTGGCTGCAGTGAAAAGAACCCCAGGAGAAAACGCAGGAATGAAAACGGAGTCGGGCTTCAGACTGAAATTACCAAAAATTCCATGGAAGTAAAGGAAGAAAATGAAACTGAGAAACCTGAAACATCCTCAGACCAGTTAATTACAACTGAGAGAGTGCCCAGGAGATCATTTTCTAAAATAACAGGAATTTCTTAAATGTGAAGAGTTGAGGCAAGAATCATGAATGGTATAAAATAATTGCCCAGCATCTCAGAGGGGCATAAGGAGAGCAGGCAACAATATTTCCAGAGGATGACAAGACTGCAGGACTCATACTGAACTACTCATGAGCTGAACCACAGGTTGATAACCCTGGCCCTGTCCTTACAGAGAACCTACACAGGACTCCGGGATATAGATGAAGAATGACATATTTGCAAGTCCTCTCAGTGCAGAATATAGTCATTCTTCTAAACTCCTTTTTTTGTGTGTGAGACAAAGTCTAACTCTGTCACCCAGGCTGGAGTGCAGTGGCGCCATCTCAGCTCACTGCAACCTCCGCCTCTCAGGTTCAAATGATTCTCCTGCCTCAGCCTCCCTAGTAGTTGGGATTGCAGGCACCCACAACCACGCCCGGCTAATTTTTGTATTTTTAGTAGAGATGGGGTTTCACCATGTTGGTCAGGCTGGTCTCAAACTCCTGACCTCAAGTGATCCACTCGCCCTGGCCCCCCCAAAGTGCTGAGATTACAGGTGTGAACCACCGCACCCTGGCCTTATTTTATTACACAATCATTCAGCATTATTTCACTTAACAATGTACATTTATCATCAAGATAAAATCTTTTTTTTTTGAGACGGAGTCTCGCTCTGTCGCCCAGGCTGGAGTGCAGTGGCGTGATCCGCTCACTGCAAGCTCTGCCGCCTCCCGGGTTCACGCCATTCTCCTGCCTCAGCCTCCCAAGAAGCTGGGACTACAGGCACCTGCCACCACATCCGGCTAATTTTTTTTTTTGTATTTTTAGTAGAGACAGGGTTTCACCGTGTTTGCCAGGATGGTCTCGATCTCCTGACCTCATGATCCGCCCGCCTCGGCCTCCCAAAGTGCTGGGATTACAGGCATGAGCCACCGTGCCCAGCCATCATCAAGATAAAATCTTAAAAACTAAGGTTAAAAAAGTGAATCAACAAGTTTACCAAATTTAAACAACTTATTACTATTCAAGCTCAGAATAAAACTTTAAAAGGAATCAGTCAATCATCATTGGATGCTAAAATCAATGTTTAAGGTCGCTGGGGAAAAGGACTCACACAGTCTCAAAATATTAACCCACATCAGGTGTGGTGGCCCATGCATGTAATCTCAACACTTTGGGAAGCCAAAGCAGGCAATTTGCTTGAGGCCAGGAGTTCAAAACAAGTCTGGTCAACATGGCAAAACCTTGTCTATACAAAAAATACAAAAATGAGCCAGGTGTCATGGCACATGACTGTAATCTCAGCTTCTCAGGAGGCCGAGGCATGAGAATCGCTTAAATACAGGAGGCAGAGTTTGCAGTGAGCCGAGATCTCACTGCATTCAGCCTGTGTGACAGAGCAAATCTGTCTCAAAAGTAAATAAAAATCTTTCATTGGATCATGGATGAAAAATAAAACAACTATTAATATTATGGCCATTACTGGGAAAATTAAATATGAACTACATGTGCATTAGTTAATAATACTATATCAATTTTGTATATTTTTTTGTTTTAGAGACTCTCTTGCTCAGACTGGAGTGCAATTACAAGATCATAGCTTACTGCAGCCTTGAAATCCTAGACTCAAGCAATCCTCCCACCTCAGATTCTGAACAGCTAGGACTACAGGCGTGCATCACCACACCTGGCTTTTTATTTTTAATTATTATCATTATTTTTTTGAGATGGAGTCTTGCTCTGTCGCCCAAGGTGGAGTGCAGTGCCGCGACCTCAGCTCACTGCAGCCTCCATCTCATGGGTTCAAGGGATTCTCCTGCTTCAGCCACCCAAGTAGCTGGGATTACAGGCACATGCCACCACATCTGGCTAATTTTTGTATTTTTTGTAAAGATGGGGTCTCACCATGTTGGTCAGGCTGGGCTTGAACTCCTGACCACAAATGATCCACCCACCTCAGCCTCCTGAAGTGCTGGGATTACAGGCATGAGCCACTGCATCTGGCGCTATTATATTTTAATTTTTTGTAAAGATGTGTCTCGGTATGTTGCCCAGGCTGGTCTCAAACTCCTAGCTTCAAGAGATCCTCCTGCCTCAGCCTCGCAAAGGACTGGGATTACAACTACAGGCAAAAGCCACTGCACCGGACCAAATTTCATGTGATAGTGACATTGTGATTCTGTCGCAGAATGTCCTTGCTCTTAGGAGATAAACGAAGGATTCACAGGTAAAATGTCGTGTCACAATTTACTTCCAAATTATCCAAGAAAAAAGTGTGAGTGGTACATATGTGTACATAAAGTATCTAAACATGTTCACTGATGAATCTAGGAAAAGAATACAAATGTGTTCACTGCACTACTTTCACCTTTGCTGCAGGATTGAATTTTTTTATAATAAAAAGCAATCACTGAAAGTCTTCTTTCTGCTTAAGTTAGAAATGTAGAATGATAAAAAATTTTTTAATGAAAAATAAACAATTTAACTTACAGCTAAGAGTTGTCTTATAAGCATGTCTGAGGCTTTCTCGGAAATGTTGCCAACAAAAACAGTAGTAGTAGGACCACAATTTTCATCATTTTCTTTAGCCTTTAAGCCTGGATGATCCTTTCTTGCACCCAAATGCTTTCCAACCATAGACACAGTGGGTACTAAGACCTAAGGTGAAGAAACGAAATAAAAATTGATTCAGCAATTAAATTTCCTATCCCAATTAACATTAAGCTAAAAACATCAGGATTAAATAAATACATATAACACATTATTTATGCTTGTATACTTCTAAAACTCCTAAAGTGCATAGCACATTTCATTAATGCAAACTTATTTGTGACAAGTAAACCTCTACTACTAGATTACCTTTCTTCTTAAAAAAGAAAAATAACCAAGAAAACTTTGTTATGTTTAAGACATAATTTTATTTTATTTTATTTTCTGAAATGGAATCTCGCTCTATCGCCCAAGATGGAGTGCAGTGGCT
The DNA here is from genome assembly GCF_001698545.2 of Rhinopithecus bieti. NCBI lineage: Eukaryota > Metazoa > Chordata > Mammalia > Primates > Cercopithecidae > Rhinopithecus > Rhinopithecus bieti. Next base: position 2,802,977 of record NW_016807544.1, on the reverse strand, counting down.
AATAGCTCACTGCAACCTCCGCCTCCTGGGTTCAAGGGACTCTCATGCCTTGGCCTCCCAAGTAGCTGGGATTACAGACGTGTGCCACCACGCCTAGATAATTTTTTGTATTTTTAGTAGAGACAGGGTTTCACCATGTTGGTGAGGATGGTCTTGAACTCCTGGTCTCAGGCGATCCTTGCCTATGTCTTAAACATTTAAAATTTATGCCTTAGACCAAGTGCAGTGGCTCATGCCTATAATCCCAGAACTTTGGGAGGTCAAGGCAGACGGATCACCTGGGGTCAGTCTGACCAACAAGGTGAAACCCCGTCTCTACTAAAAATACAAAAAATTAGCCGGGCGTGGTGGCGCACACCTGTAAGCGCAGCTACTCGGGAGGCTGAGGCAGGAGAATCGCTGAACCCAGGAGGCAGAGATTGTAGTGAGCCATGCCACCATCGCACTCCAGCCTAGGCAACAAGAGAGAAACTCCGCCCCACTGGCCCACCGCCCAACAAAACAAGACAGAACATTTAAAATTATCAAATATATCCAGAAGTTGTTTTCTTTTTTTTTTTTTTGAGATGGAGTCTCGCTCTGTCGCCCAGGCTGGGGTGCAGTGGCCAGATCTCAGCTCACTGCAAGCTCCGCCTCCTGGGTTCATGCCATTCTCCTGCCTCAGCCTCCCGAGTAGCTGGGACTATAGGCACCCGCCACCTCGCCCGGCTAGTTTTTTGTATTTTTTAGTAGAGACGGGGTTTCACCAGGTTAGCCAGGATGGTCTCGATCTCCTGACCTTGTGATCCGCCCGTCTTGGCCTCCCAAAGTGCTGGGATTACAGGCTTGAGCCACCGCGCCCGGCCCCCAGAAGTTGTTTTCATAATTTTACTCTCAGTACTAATATAAAAGCAAATTTCAATTATCCATGCTAATCCTCTAGCAGAATATTCAAATACTCCACAGCACTCTCCCCTATATTTTGCCTTTTATCAGTTATTTATGCTATCTTATTTTCCCTTCATGACGTTCAACTTTCCCGGGGAAGAAACACATCTTTGTACTTGACACTGAATTCAGCAAGCACCCTCAGGAGGCACTGAATGAACAGTGGTGAAATGGGAGAGCTGCTCTACTCCTAAATTCTAGCTTTCTCTAGCCTGAAATACAAGGAGGAAGAGTACATGCCTGAGGCTTTCAAACATGGCCTAACTCTTGGTGTCCAATGCAAGAAAAGCTGAACTCCCCTTTGGCTGCAGAACCACATCTTCTTAGTGGTTGGCCTCACAGCAGATTCTCATTTGCTCACGTAGTTCCTCTCTCCCTTTTACCAAGAATAACACTCCTCACCCCTTTTCAAAACCCAGATATTAAAAGACACTGAAAATAAAGAGACCTACCCTCCCTTGTAGAATTCCAAATAAAAGTTAAGAGAGTTATTATTTATTCATGTGCTACAGTACAGCAGCATTCTTAACAAAGATGCTTGTAGTGCTCAGAAGATTTGATGAATGTGGAGAATTAAGGTTCTCCACATTCAATTAAGGTTCAAGAAGAAAATAATGAATGAGAGCATTTCAGCAGAAGAAAGGTTTTAGTAAAGTCTTACAAAGCTTGAATATACCACACTAGAGGACAGAGAAAACTAAGATAAAAATCGCCTGGAAAGGGCGAAAAATTAGGAAGCTAGGAGGAAACGTGTAAAAGGTACTCCACACAAATTTCATTTCAAAATTTTAATTTTTACAAGCATCATTCCTATGTTCTTTTAAGAGATCAAACATGTCACATCCTTCTCCCATCTCCCAGGACCAAGATGAGAAAGCAATGAAGAGCCAAAGCCCTAAATCTGTAATAACAATTATATGAAGAGTCTAGAGAGTAACAGGAAAATCACAGAATTATCTACTTAGGGAGCACATTGCAGGTGCAACTGCATATATGCACACCTAAGTGAAAATGATACTTATTCAAATAAATGATATGCTATACAGGGGTGCTCTCATTCTGTCCTTGTTATTCTTTTAAATACTCATAATGTAAGTTTATCACACTGTTTAGCTTAAAAGCACTAGCACTACCATAACTCATGACTCTTCCTTTGAGTTATACTTACAGTTGGAGCAGGAGCCATAATGCTCATTGGTACAGGAATCATTGGGGTCCCTAAGAAAATAAAAACCACACTGATTTTATATGACTGCATTCTCTATCAACAACATGCCACACAATTAAGTATCCTTACTCATAATTAACATAAGTGGAAATACAGGACAAATGAAAATGAAATACTGATAAATACTACCTTATTTTCAAAAGGAATGTGCTATCAGGTTGGTCCACACAAACTTACAAAAAAAGACTATTCTGAAAACAAAACGGCCACCTCAATATGCTTTTGACTTAAAGAGCATAAAATTCTGGATAGTTATCCATTCGGGTTCATATGGTTCAGTGATCCTCAAAAGCAACCAATACAGACTGACTTACAGGTGAACAATAATATTAAAGAATCCTTTAAAAGTAAAAACAGCCAGGCGCGGTGGCTCACGCCTGTAATTCCAACTCTTAGGAAGGCATAAGCGGGAGGATAGATTAAGCCCAGGAGATCGAGACCTGCCTGGGCAATATAGTGAGACCCCATTTTCCACAAAAAGGAAAAAAAAAAAGACCAAAAAAAAAAAGTAAGACACGTGGTACAACATGGTGATACAGTCAGTAACGGTGTACTATATTCTTGAAAATAACCAAGAGAAAATCTACACTTAAAACCTAGAGTGTTCTCACAACAGCAGAAAAAATAAGTATGTAAATACCCCATGTGTTAATTAGCTCAATTCAGTCATTCCACAACATATACATTATTTCAAGACGTTGCGCACGATAAACATAAAATTTTCTCAAATAAATAAAGTAAAAACAAATCCTTTGAAAGTTATTTTAAGCATCAAATGAAGAATTTATGTGGAAATCTAAGGAGAATCTTGTTATTCCTGGTTCTTTAACAGAAAACAAAAATCATGGGCTGGGCGCAGTGGCTCACGCCTGTAATCCCAGCACTTTGGGAGGCAAAGATGAGTAAATCGCCTGAGGTCAGGCGTTTAAGACTAGCCTGACCAACATGGTGAAGCCCCATTTCTACTAAAAATACAAAAATTAGCGAGGCATACTGGTGCGTGCCTGTAATCCCAGCTACTTGGGAGGCTGAGGCAGGAAAATTGCTTGAACCTGGGAGGCAGAGGTTGCAGTGAGCCGAGATCACGCCATTGCACTCCAGCCTGGGGGACAAGTGCAAGACTGTGTCCCCCCCAAAAAAAATAATAAATAAAATCATGCTTGTAGTTATAGCTACTCTGGAAATTGAGGCACAAGGATCCCTGAGCCCAGGAGTTCAAGGCTGCAGTGTGCTGTCATCGTGCCTGTGTATAACCACTGCACTCCAGCCTAGGAAACATAGCAGAACTCTAATTCTTTATTAAAAAAAAAAAAGGCGAAGAGTGGCAGGACATGGTAGCTCACACCCATAATCCAAACACTTTGGGAGGCCAAGACAGGCAGATCACTTGAGCCAACATGGCAAAACCCCATCGCTACAGAAAATACAAACATTAGCCGAGCATGGTGGCATACACTCATAACCCCAGTTACTAGGGAGATTGAGTCAGGAGAATCACTTGAACCCAGGAGGCGGAGGCTGCAGTGAGCCGTAATGGAGGCTGCAGTGAGCCGTAATGGCGCCACTTGCACTCCAGCGACAGAGTGAGACTCTCTCAAAAAAAGCCAAAAAAAAAAAAAAAAATTCAAAAATTTGAAATCTTTTCTATAAACCCAATCTACTGGTAAGGAAATTAAAGCACAGATTCTCCATAACCACCCTTTTTGATTCTAAACAAGTGATTAAGCTTCCTGCCACCCCCCACCTCCCCACAAGACAGGGTCTTTCTTCCCTATGTTGTCCAGGTTGATCTTGAACTTCTGGGTTCAAGAGATCCTCCTGCCTCAGCCTCCCAAAGTGATGGGATTACAGGTATGAGCCACCATGCCCAGCCTGTAACTTCTAGAACACTTGGGCTTTGCATCATGGTTATAGTAAGGCCCATCGAAAAACGGATCTGAGTCAGGCATGGTGGCACACATCTATAGTCTCAGCTACTCAGGAGGCTGAGGCAGGAGGATCAGCTGAGCCCAGGAGATAGAGGCCGCATTAAGTTACAGTTGTGCCACTGTACTCCCAGCATGGGAGACAAAGAGAGATCCTGTCTCAAAAAAATTAATAAATTAAAAATTAAAATCCAGATCTGCATTATGAGCCTATAAATGTATAAAGAAAATCAGGATATACGGACCAAAGAGAAAACTGATGCCCAAATGAAAGTTGTTCAAAACACTTTCCTTCTATAACTATTAATCTGTTTGATGGCTGATAACTATTCAGTTTTCTGCAACATTCTCTCAATTTTCTCAACAGAATTTCCTTTCAGCAAAATTTCTTTCTTTTAAGGAAAAAATTTTGTCCAAAGGGCCAGCCAGAGCCTTCCAGCAGAATTTCACCTATTTATGGTCCATTATAAAACAACTAAGTTACTACTTAAAATCAGTAATTGTTACATGGAATAAAGTAGTAGTATAAACTTTCACATTACTCCTCTGGCAGCAGATGATAACAAATACATATCCATGATTATCTAGAAGCACAGCTTAAAGCAGCTCCACTACAAGCATGTCTAAAATAACTTATGAAAGTACTGCATTCTGTTCCGTAATACACATGCATAAACAGTTGTTCTGATTTTTTTCCCTTTTTGAGACAAAGTGTCACTCTTGTTGCCCAGGATGGAGTGCAGTGGCATGATCTCGGCTCACTGCAACCTCGGCTTCCCAGATTCAAGCGATTCTCCTGCCTCAGCCTCCTGGGTAGCTGGGATTACAGGCCTGAGCCACCACGCCTGGCTAATTTTTTGTATTTTTAGCATTTCCTCATGTTGGCCAGACTGGTCTCGACCTCCTGACCTCAGGTGATCTACCCACCTTGGCCTCCCAAAGTGCTGAGGTTACAGGTGTGAGCCACTGTGCCAGGCCTGATTTTTTTAAATTATGATTTCCCCCCAATTCTTGAAATGTTAAATAATATTCCACAGAAATTCCCATATTTATCTTGTGGCTTTTCAGACCCAAGGGTAGAAGGCTCCCAAAGCTGAGCCTATGGTAGTAAATTCAAAATTTTACAATGAGTAGTTGAATCCAAAATAGAGACAAGGTCAGATGCAGTGGCTCACATCTGTAATTCCAGAACTTTGGAAGGCTGAGGTGGGGGTATACCTTGAGCCCAGAAGTTCAAGACCAGCCTGGATAAGATGGTGAGACCCCCATCTTTATAAAATTTTTTAAAAAAATTTTTAATTAACAGAATATGGTGACACAAGCCTGTGGTCCCAGCTACTCAGGAGGGCTGAGATGGGAGTCCAGGAGGTCAAGGCTGCAGTGAGCCATGATCATGCCACTGTACTCCAGTCTGGCAACACAAAGTGAGGCCTCAAAACACACACATACACACACGTGCACACACACAAAATAAAGACAAATGTGCTGTTTATACAACCCCCGTAACATACATGCTATGAATTAACAACCCATCATGAGTCAGCCAACTGCAATGATCTTAAGTCAAAAGAAAAATTTCTTATAAAGCAAAGATACTCGTTTTTTCAAAGATGAGGTCTCACTCTTCGGACTTGAACTCCTGGGCTCAGGCCATCCTCCCACCTCAGTCTCCTGAGTAGCCAGGACAACAGACACACACAACCACACCCAACATAAGCAATGTTAACTATGTACTTTAGGATAATGGTTCTCAAAGGTGGATTCTCCGTGCTTAAATAAGTGCCAAAATTACCTGTGAACTTGTTAAAAATTAAGATTCCTGAGCCCCAATTTCTGAGGATTTGATTCAGGGGGTTGCAGCAGGGTCTGAACATGTTTTTTTAAACTCCATAAATCTTTACTTATATTGACTTATAATATACACTTTAAAGTATCTGGAAAAATAGGCCCGGTGCGGTGGCTCAAGCCTGTAATCCCAGCACTTTGGGAGGCCGAGACGGGTGGATCACGAGGTCAGGAGATCGAGACCATCCTGGCTAACACGCTGAAACCCCGTCTCTACTAAAACATACAAAAAACTAGCCGGGAGAGGTGGTGGTGCCTGTAGTCCCAGCTACTCGGGAGGCTGAGGCAGGAGAATGGCGTAAACCCGGGAGGCGGAGCTTGCAGTGAGCTGAGATCCAGCCACTGCACTCCAGCATGGGCGACAGAGCGAAGACTCCGTCTCAAAATAAAATAAAATAAAATAAAGTATCTGGAAAAATAAAGAAAAAACTAATAACCTTATTGCTTCCCTTTTTAGTAAGGGGATAGCAACAGCAGTTATGGGGTATATGAGGAAAATTTTCACTGTATTACTTTCCGTATTTTTTTGTTTGTTTTTGAACAATGTGTATGTAGTACCCATTTTTTTAAATATAGAATTTTTAGGCCGGACATAGTGGCTCACACCTGTAATTCCAGCACTTTGGGAGGCAGAGGCAGGCGGATCATTTGAGGCCAGGAGTTCGAGACCAGCCTGGCCAACATAGCGAAACCCTGTCTCTACTAAAAATATAAAACTTAGCCAGGCATGGTGGCAGGCATGTGTAACCCCAGCTACTCGGGAGGCTGAGGCAGAGAACTGCTTGAGCCTAGGAGGTGGAGGTTGCAGTGAGCTGAGATCGTGCCACTGCAATCCAGCCAGGGTGACAGAGCAAGACTCTATCTCAAAAAAAAAAAAAAAAAAGAATTTTAAAAAACTTTCCAGATGAGGAAAAAAAAAAACTTTGTAGATGAGTTTGATCCTCAGTCAGATATAAAAGTTACTGCTATAGGAAAAAGAGACATCCACATTTCCCAAACGATGCTGAGCGGCATCTCCACTAACAGTCACATATCTAACATTTTCCTGAAGTTAATATCACAAAGACAAAAGTACAAGTTTAACGACAAAAAACAGTATCAATAAACTTACCTGGAGGTACAGGTGGAGGAAATCCTGGAAACTGCGGGGGTGGGATCCCTGGTGGGAGTGCTGGGATTCCCATGGGAGGGCGATTCAAATGAGGGGGGAAAGACATTCTTACTGCAGCAGTCTAAAGAAAAAAGGACATGACAAATCATTTTATTTGAAAACTTCACAATTTTATATGCCTTCTTTGCTGACTTTCATTTTTAGAGTATCTGCAAAATTCTGAACTTTTCTTACCCAAAGAAGTTGGCAAAGACCCTCTTTTCTGCCTGTTCATTGAGAATTCTTACAACTTAAATTTTTTCTAAAATAAGTTTCCAAAATGTACATGATCCAAGTTCAGGATAGACTCCTACAATCATGTAGGAATACATATAAAGGAAAAAAAAAATTTTCAGGTTCAGTTAATATCCAAAAATTAAATACCAAACATAAACGAATCTTTTTAGACCAAACTGAGAATCCAGATGGGTATCTAATAGTTTTTAAGTGTTCTGATACATTCTTTCTTTGTTTTGTTTTGTTTTTTTGAGACGGACTCTCACTCTGTGGACAGGTTAGAGTACAGTGGCACAATCTCCGCTCATTGCAACCTCTGCCTCCCAGGTTCAAGCAATTTTCCTGCCTGAGCCTCCTGAGTAGCTGGAACTACAGGACTGTACCACCACACCCAGCTAATTTTTCTATTTTCAGTAAAGACGGGGTTTCACCATGTTCGCCAGGATGGTCTCCATCTCTTGACTTCAAGGGATCCGCCCTCCTCGGCCTCCCAAAGTGCCGGGAGCCACCAATGCCTAGCTTTTTTTTTTTTTTTTTTGAGACGGAGTCTTGCTCTGTCGCCAGGCTGGAGTGCAATGGCGCGATCTGGGGTCACTGCAACCTCCGCCTCCCGAGTTCAAGCAATTCTCCTGCCTCAGCTTCCTGAGTAGCTGGGATTACAAGTGCGCACCACCACGCCCGGCTAATTTTTGTATTTTTAGTAGAGACAGGGTTTCACCATGTTGGCCAAGATGGTCTCAATCTCCTGACCTCATGATCCGCCTGCTTCAGCCTTCCAAAATGCTGGGATTACAGGCCTGAGCCACCGCACTCGGCCCATTTTTCTTGTATCTATCAGAATCCTAAAAACTAAAGGTACCAAGTTATACAGTATTTGTTGCTTCAATGCTGGCCACTTCCTAAGAGGCAAATGTGCTCATAAACTATACATCTCAGTAGGGGCAAATACACTCCTGACTTCCAGTCATATAGTAACCATTCAAATATAAAGAGAACATACAATTTTTGACAAGAGGAAAAAAAAGGTCAATAGTTTTTTTAAAAAACTTAAAAGTAAACCTTGTAACCATTCTTGAATCAAAACTGAAGAATCAGAAGCTGGTATTTCATTTTTTAAAGTTTAAGAACAGGCTGGTTGCAGTGGCTCAGGCCTGTAATCCCAGCACTTGGTGAGGTCAAAGAGGATGCATCACCTGAGGTCAGGAGTTCAAGACCAGCCTCGCCAGCATGGTGAAACCCCATCTCTACTAAAAATACAAAAAAAAAAAAAAAGGCAGGGCATGGTGGTGTGCGCCTGTAATCCCAGCTACTCGGGAGACTGAGGCAAGACAATCACTTGTAATCCACTGCACTCCAGCCTGGGTGACAGAGCAAGACTCTGTCTCGGGGTGGGAAGAAAAGAAAAGAAAAAAGAAGAACATATTTAACTGTTTCACTTAGTTTGTCATGTTAAAGAAAACTGTCATTTTGTTAAATATTGGCATTTAATGTTAATATTTAAATATTAGCATTTTCAGTATTAAAAAAAATTTCCAGATCAGCCAAGCATGGTAGTGCGTACCTATAGTCCCAACTACTTGGGAGGCTGATGCAGGAGGATGGCTTGAGAGACAGAGCAAGACCCTGTCTCAAAAAAAAAAATTTTTTTTCACCTCCAACTTTATTTTCAGCAACACACTTTTTTTTTTTTTTTTTNAAAAATAAAAAAAAAAAAAAAAAAGGCAGGGCATGGTGGTGTGCGCCTGTAATCCCAGCTACTCGGGAGACTGAGGCAAGACAATCACTTGTAATCCACTGCACTCCAGCCTGGGTGACAGAGCAAGACTCTGTCTCGGGGTGGGAAGAAAAAGAAAAAGAAAAAAGAAGAACATATTTAACTGTTTCACTTAGTTTGTCATGTTAAAGAAAACTGTCATTTTGTTAAATATTGGCATTTAATGTTAATATTTAAATATTAGCATTTTCAGTATTAAAAAAAATTTCCAGATCAGCCAAGCATGGTAGTGCGTACCTATAGTCCCAACTACTTGGGAGGCTGATGCAGGAGGATGGCTTGAGAGACAGAGCAAGACCCTGTCTCAAAAAAAAAAATTTTTTTTCACCTCCAACTTTATTTTCAGCAACACACTTTTTTTTTTTTTTTTTTTTTAAGAAACAGGGTTGGCCAGGCATGGTGGCTCACACCTGTAATCCCAACACTTTGGGAGGCCGACGCAGACAGATCACCTGAGGTTGGGAGTTTAGAACCAGTCTACCCAACGTGGAGAAACCCCATCTCCACTAAAAATACAAAATTAGCCGGGCATGGTGGGGCATGCCTGTAATCCCAGCTACACGTGAGGCTTAGGCAGGAAAATCGCTTGAACCAGGAAGGTGGACGTTGCAGTGAGCCAAGATCACGCCACTGCACCCCAGCCTAGGCAACAAGAGCGAACCTCCATCTCAAAAAAACAAAAAAACAAATACTTCTCTCTACTATTTTGTCTTTTATGTTTTACAGAAACATAAAAAGAGAAAACACAAAAAGTGTAAGTCTTCCACTTCCTTGTCCCCAATCCCAACAGTTTGGTTATCTACTGCTGTGCTCTTCTTAGTATCTCTCTACAAACTAATAATTTTTATTTTTCTACAACCAATCACATTACAAGAATTTCTCCCTCATTATAAATGCCATCTCTTCATGTCAGTTCACAAAAGTTTTATTCCAAGCTGGGGACGGTGGTTCACGTCTGCAATCCCAACACTTCAGGAGGCCAAAGCAGGTGGATCACTTGAGGTCAGAAGTTCTACACCAGCCTGGCCAACATGGTGAAACCCCATCTCTACTAAAAATACAAAAATTAGCCAAGTGTGGTGGCACATGCCTGTAATCCCAGCTACTCGGGAGGCTGAGGCAAGAGAATCACTTGAACCCGGGGTGCGGAGTTTGCAGTGAGCTGAGATCATGCCACTACACTCCAGCCTGGGCGACAGAGACTCTGTCTAAAAAAAATAAAAATAAAAATAAAGTCTTATTCCACTCTTTATAATGCAGTAAATTGGCCAGGCGTGGTGGCTCACGCGTATAATCCCAGCACTCTGGGAGGCCGAGGTGGGCGGATCACAAGGTCAAGTGATTGAGACCATTCTGGCCAACATGGTGAAACCCCATCTCTACTAAAAATACAAAAATTAGGAGAGCGGGTGGCTGCAGTAGTGAAAGGCTGGTGCTGCAGCTCTTTCCCTGCAGTCCAGCCGAGTAAGCATGCATCCCTGGCGCTTCCTTCTCTTCAGGCAGAGAGCTTGGGATGTGGTAATGCCAGCCAGACGTTTCAGAGCTATGGTCAGATCTACCATACATTGTCAAAAGCACATCAGTGCCAAAGAACTGGTCATCTAATGTTGAAACCACTTAAGGAATTTGAAAATACAACATGCAGCACACTGACAGTATGTCAAAACTTGGATTTGTTCCTTCCTGATAATACAGCTGGAGGTTTGAGTTAAGTCTCAGATTCTGTAAACGAACCAAAAAAAAAAAAAAAAAAAATAAAAAAAAAGCATGGTGTCTCCATTAAATGCTGCTCATTGCCAAGACGAAAAGGCGCACCTTCCAACCATGAAATCCTTTGGTACTCAGAAGACAGTGACTCACAAACCAAATCTACTGGGTTCTAAATGGTTTACAAAGATATTAAAGAGGCATTTCTCATCTGTATTAATGGAAACATTTGTTCCAAAACAAGGCTTTCCACAATCAAGATACCACTAAAAGCATCCAGGGCCAAGCAGCCATCCAGGACCAACATTCCAGTTCTGCCTGTGAATGAGGTAAAGCTGGGGTGGCTGTGGCTCATGTGCTTAGTGATCACTGCTCACGCTAAACCAGCATGCGCTGCACCCCAGCCTTACGGCCAACTTAAGAAACTGGCAGTCAACTAAGACTTCTCCATCAAGATCTTTGAAGCCTAATAAATATCCAATGACATTCAAAAGCTTAATTTTTAAGAATTAATATAAAAACAAAATATAGGCAATAAAAGATGAAAAAAATACAAAAATTAGCCAGGCATAGTGGCGCATGCCTGTAGTCCCAGCTACTTGGGAGGCTAAGGCAGGAGAATCGCTTGAACCCAGGAGGTGGAGGCTGCAGTGAGCTGAGATCAAGCCACTGCACTCCAGCCTGGCAACAGAGGAAGACTGTCTCAAAAATAATAAAATAATAACAATTCAGTAAATTATTATAATACGGACATATTTATTCAACCAACATTAACAGCTGGCTTGGCTCCACTTTCAGTTCTCACAAATAATGCTGAACATTCCTGGAGACAAAAGACATATAACTGTATGCATCTGTACAAGTAATTCTCTAATACAGGTCAGAACTATATGGATCTGATTAGCTGGGCTTGGTGGCAGGTGCCTGTAGTCCCAGCTACTTGGGAGGCTGAGGCAGGAGAATCGCTTGAACCTGGGAGGCAGAGGCTGCAGAGAGCCGAGATGGCACCATTGCACTCCAACCTGCGAAACAGAGCAGGACTCCATCTCAAAAAAAAAAACAACTATTACGTATTCAAACTTTACCTGCAAAAGCATCCCTGAAAACTAGTATACAAATGTATATTCCCACACCAGAATATGGGTATGCCCTTTCCTCATAATTGTTAGATCAGTGTCAAAATTCTCATAATTTTTAAGTAAAATACACTCTTATTGCAATTTACATTTCCCTCATGACTAATGAAGTTCAGTATCTGTTTACCTGTTTACTAGACATTTCTTTAAAAACAGAAAAGCATGACCTACATCCTCACAGCTCTACTTCCTCAGAATTCCTTTCACTTAAATTGGGATATCATATTCAATAAAACTAAACTTGAACTTCAGAAAACACAATATACTTAAAATACTTAGAAAACTTCATAGATAAAAGAATTCCTAGGATGAATTTTTTTCTTAGATGGAGTCTTGCTCTGTCGCCCAGGCTGGAGTGCAGAGGCACCATCTGGCTCGCTGCAACCTCCGCCTGTTGGGTTCAAGCGATTCTCCTGCCTCAGCCTAGCTGGGATTACAGGTGCACACCACCAGGTGCATGCCACCAAACTCAGTTAATTTTTGTATTTTTAGTAGAGATGCGGTTTCACTATGTTTGGCCAGGCTGGTCTCCAACTCCTGGCCTCAAGTGATCGGCCTCAGCCTTCCAAAGTGCTCAGATTACAGGCATAAACCACCTCGCCCAGCCCCTAGAAGGATTTAATATACTTGGCAAATGAGGTACTAGAAACTTTTTAAACATTAGGTAGGTTATGAGCACATATTAACAAAGGAAAAACACAAGATTGCAAGACTGCAAATGTGTTGAGTTTTAAAATAAACTTTCTGTAAAACTATTTGACCAAAACCAAACTGGGGGTTGTACCTCTTCTTAAAACAGGGCTACTGTCCTACTTACAGAAGCTCTTCTATTAACATTATAATAGCCTATCTCAGCGCTTTCTTAGGGTAGTTGGTTTTCATACCTGTTGAATAAACTGATTAATGAATAAATCAGTAAACAAACTCTGAGGACTTCAATAAACAAATTTATTATACTATCTCATGCCGCATACTATATCCTAGCAATGGCCCAGTGCCTAGCCTCACAACGATTACAAGACTGGGCCATGAATTCATCTTTAGAACCGCTTTTCCTCCACTAGTATTAGATATAAATAATGCTTAATAAGCAAAACTCTCGGCCAGGGGCAGTGGCTCATGCCTGTAATCCCAGCACTTTGGGAGGCTGAGACAGGCAGATCACAAGGTCAGGAGATCGAGACCAACCTCGCCAACACGGCAAAACCCCATCTCTAACACAAGAAATTATCCGGACGTGGTAACGTGCACCTGTAGTCCCATCTACTCAGGAGCCTGAGGCAGGGGAATCACTTGAACCCGGGAGGCAGGGGTTGCAGTGAGCGAAGACTGCGCCACTGCACTCCACCTTGGCGACAGAGCCAAGTCTCAGCTAAAAAAAAAAAAAAAATTAGCCGGTTGCAGTGGCTCACCCCTGTAATCCCAGCACTTTGGGAGGCCGAGGCAGACAGATCACTTGAGGTCAGGAGTTCAAGACCAGCCCGGCCAACATGGTGAAACCCCATCTCTACTAAAATACAAAAACTAGTGGGGTGTGGTGGCGGGTACCTGTAATCCCAGCTACTCAAGAGGCAAAGGCACTGCATTCCAGCCTGAGTGACAGAGTAAGATTCCGTCTAAAAAAACAAACAAACAAAAAAGTAAAACTCTATATTCCTGGTATTTTAAGTTATATTTTATGGTTTTTAAATGTGTAATTCATCCCACAGAGTTAACCAAATATATTTAATTTTTGTTTATGCCAATATACTCATTCCATTCACTTCAAATTTTTCCATAACATATTCCTCTTTATTTGGAGCTGCCAAAACTTGCTTGTTGATAGGTTAGACTTCAAAGGTGAAGGCAAAAATACCAGTTAACAGCTAACAGCTAATTTTAATGGATATTCCTTTAAGATAATTGGCCTCTCTGGGATGCGGTGGCTCACGCCTGTAATCCCAGCACTTTGGGAGGCCGAGGCCAGCCTGGCCAACATGGTGAAACCCCGTCTCTACCAAAAATACAAAATTTAGCCAGGCGTGGTGGCTTGCACCTGTAGTCCCAGCTACTCAGGAGGCTGAGGCAGGAGAATTGCTTAAACCTGGGAGGCGGAGGTTGCGGTGAGCTAAGACCGCACCACTGCACTCCAGCCTGGGCGACAGAGCGAGACTCCATTCCAAAAAAAAAAAAAAAAAAAGTCTCTCATGGAAATTCAGAAAACATTTCTCATCTATGATAAATACTATGTCCCCTTTAAGCAGCCTAAAAGGAGATTACCAACTACTTATTTCAACACAGGTTTATATGTTTTGCCATGTGAAACTGACTGAGAACTAACTTTTATAATCATAAGCAAAGCTTATCTGTTGTTACCCATACATGATAAACAAAATAAATCATAATACATTGAAAGTTGGTATGTACTTTGCAGAAAAATAAATTAGGGAAGAGAGCTACAGAGTAGTTTATTTTAAATACAGTGATTAGGCCTCACCAAGAAGGTGAAGATTAGAACAAAGATTTAAAAGAGGCAAGAGGCAGGAAGTCCTACTCGTATCTGGGGGAAAGAGACTTCCAAGCAAAGGAAAAGACAAATACAAAGAGGCTGAAGCAGGAATGGTGTGTTTGAGGGAGGAACAGCAAGGCCAACAGTATGACTGGAGCAGAATAAATGAAGAAAATCAGAGATAAATACTGAGTGTTACGTGTAGAGTGTAGGGCACACTGTAAACATTTTAGTTTTAACTCTGAACGACATGAAAATCATTTGAAGAGTTTTTTTTTTTTTTTTTTTGAGATGGAGTCTCGCTCTGTCGCCCAGGCTGGAGTGCAGTGGCCGGATCTCAGCTCACTGCAAGCTCCGCCTCCTGGGTTTACGCCATTCTCCTGCCTCAGCCTCCAGTGTAGCTTGGACTACAGGCGCCCCCCACCTCACCCGGCTAGTTTTTCGTATTTTTAGTAGAGACGGGGTTTCACTGTGTTAGCCAGGATGGTCTCGATCTCCTGACCTCGTGATCCGCCCATCTCGGCCTCCCAAAGTGCTGGGATTACAGGCTTGAGCCACGGGGCCCGGCCTTGAAGAGTTTTTGACTTGTCACATTTTAACATTATCACTGGCCACTGTGTTAAGCCTGGAAGGGAACAGGATAGAAGAAAGAGACTGGCACAATAATCCATATAAGAGATGGTAGCCTGGAGAGATGGTGGCCTGGAACAGGTGGTAGTGGTAAAAACGTTATCAAGTTGTTGGATCTTGGATATATTTTGAAGGCAGCCAATAGGATTTGCTGAGGGATTATATAGTATGTGGGATTTAAGAGAGAGAAATGCAGTTATCTTAT
This sequence comes from Rhinopithecus bieti, assembly GCF_001698545.2. Taxonomy (NCBI): domain Eukaryota; kingdom Metazoa; phylum Chordata; class Mammalia; order Primates; family Cercopithecidae; genus Rhinopithecus; species Rhinopithecus bieti. Next base: position 2,787,725 of record NW_016807544.1, on the reverse strand, counting down.
GGTACTGAAATCATTTCTACAGTATTTTTTAAAATATTGAAAGTATCTCACTTTTAGAAGGTTCAAAGCACCTTTTCCTGCTAAGTATGAAACTTTATAGCTCACAATAATGACAACAGGAACCTGGGCCAGGTGCAATGGCTCATGCCCATAATCTCGGTACTTTAGGAAGCCAAGGCAGGCGGATCACTTGAGCTCAGGAGTTCAAGACCAGCCTGGGCAACATGGTGAAACCCATCTCTACCAAAAATACAAACAATTAGCCAGGTGTGGTAGCACGCACTATCCAGATACTCAGGAGGCTGAGTTGGGAGAATCGCTTGAGCCCGGGAGGTGGACGTTGCAATGAGCCGAGATCACACCACTGCACTCCAGCCTGGGCGACAGAGCAAGGCCTCCCAAAAATTAAATAAAATAACAGAAACCTATGATGGAAGTGTTTCCTATCTCTAGTGTGGCGGTGGTCACACAGGTATATGCATCTGTTGAAACTCACTGAAATTAAAACAGATGCATTTTATTGTGTGCAAATTTTATCTCAAGAAATTTGGTCCAAAAAGAAACCCTGAAGACTTACCTCTAGTACTCAACATATGCATGCACTCAGCTTTTCTTTTTTTCACTTTTTTCTCTTTAAATCTTTCAGACTATTCTTTTTTCTGCACTCTTAATACTGCAAGTATCCAAAATATAGTAAAATACCGCTAATAAGCATTCCCCTATTGCAGACTTACCCAGATAGAAACAAAATTATTTCTCCCAGGATAGATTTTAGACTAGCTCCATCAATATACTATGTGCCAAATTTCTGAAATGCTAAGAATGAACTGAGATTCCTCTCAGCGAATATTCACATACAACTCACTCATTCATTCAATATTTACTTCCAGTTATGTATCAGGTCTGCAGAAAAAAAAGTGTTTTATGCCCAAAGAAGAATGGGAAATGCTTAACAGAAAAACTACTTTTACAGCAAAGCTTTTCAGAAGTATGAAAATACTCAATTGTTTTGAAATCTCCAAAAACGTTGATCTTTTTCTGACATTGCCACTTTGTTGTTTTACAATTTCAATGATTAAAGAGCAACACTCCTGTGCATGCCTATAGTCACAGCTACGCAGCAGGATCGCCTGAGCCCTGGAGTTCTGGGCTGCAGCACACTACCGATGAGGTGTTCATGCTAAGTTCATTCAGCAATAACATGGTGACCTCCTGGGATGAGAGGGAATCACCAGGTTGCCAATAGAGAAGGGCAAAACTCCCAAACTGATCAGTAGTGGGATTACGCCTGTGAATAAGCCACTGCACTCCAGCCTAAGCAATACATGAAGAATCCATCTTTTTAAAAACAAAAACAAGGCTGGCCGCAATGGCTCATACCTGTAATCCTAGCACTTTGGGAGGACGAGGCAGGTGGATCCTTTGAGCCTGAGTTCCAGACCAGCCTGGGCAACATGGTGAAACCCTATCTCTGCCAAAAATACAAAACACTAGCCAGGCATGGTGGCGTGCACCTGTGGTCCCAGCTACTCGGGAGGCTGGGGTGGAAGGATTGTTTAAGCCTGAAATGCAGAAGTTGCAGTGAGCCTAGATCGTAGCACTGCACTCCAACCTGGGTGCAAGAGACCCCATCTCAAAAACCAAACCAAACAAAAAAGTAGCACTATCTACTACTATCTATAGAGAAAAGTGAGTGCTTGCCTGAAACTGGGGTGGAACAGGGTGACTTGAAAACAGAAGAAGGAATCCTTTCGGGGTAATGGATGCATACCTTTGTATATTTACCAAATATCATTGAATTGTGCATTTACAGGTGAATTTTCTATGTCAATATAGTTCACATAGTTGCCATTTTTAAAAAAGTATACTAGCCGAGTGCGGTGGCTCACACTTGTAATCCCAACAATTTGGGAGGCCAAGGCACACAGATCACATGAGGTCAGAAGTTCCAAGACCAGACTGGACAACATGCTCAAACCCCGTCGCTACTAAATATACAAAAATTAGCCAGGCATGGTGGCGGGTGCCTATAATTCCAGCTTGTATGGAAGATGAGGCAAAAGAATTGCTTGAACCCGGGAGGTAGAGGTTACAGTGAGGTAAGATCGCGCCACTACACTCCAGTCTGGGCGACAGAGCGAGACTCCACCTCCAAAAAAAAAAAAAGTGACCGGGCGCGGTGGCTCACGCCTGTAGTCCCAGCACTTTGGGAGGCCGAGACGGGCAGATCACGAGTTCAGGAGATGAGACTATCCTGGCTAACACGGTGAAACCCCGTCTCTACTAAAAATACAAAAATTAGCCGGGCGCGGTGGCGGGCGCCTGTAGTCCCAGCTACATGTGAGGCTGAGACAGGAGAATGGCGTGAACCTGGGTGGCGGAGCTTGCAGTGAGTGGAGATCGCGCCACTGCGCTCCAGCCTGGGCAATAGAGACTTCGTCTCGAGAAAAAAAAAAAAAGTATACCAACTCAGAAAAATCGGCAAAATCTAAGAGCTGTAGATTAGGTATTTTATCAATGTTAGTTTCCTGATTTTGATTGTTGTACTGTTGTTACATAAGACTAGCCCTAATTTTTAGGAAACACACAAGTATTTATGGGTTAGGGGGTATCACATCTGCAACTTACTAGCAAAACATTTCAGAAGAAACCTATGAAGAGAAGGATAAAGCAAATTGGCAAAATGTTAACATTTGAGGAATCTGGTGAAAGATATCTGAGATTTCTTTTGCACTATTCTTGCAACTTTTTTGTAAATTTGAAATTATGTCTATATAAAATAAAAGCAATACAATAATTCTGGGTAGTGAATTTTGTTCTTCCTTTTAGTTCAACAGACTTTCAAATTTCAAAAAGAAGGTTAGAAAAGCTATTTAAGAAGAATCAAAAATCTTTTGGAATGGCAGTGGTTAGTGTTTGAAAAGTCAATCAAGAGATCTTTTAAAGCAAGATGTTGAGTCATAAATGATTCCTTTGCTTCCAAAGCTATAAAATAATTTAAATTTTCACTAAATCATGCGTAAATAAGAAAACTAAACTGCTAATTTGTCTGTGGACAAAAACATAACTTGAAAATTCCAAATTCCTGTTAGGTCTGAAGTAGTTACCCAATGTTATCATGGACTAGTTTTACTTTAAAAATACATTCAGAAGGCCGGGCACGGTGGCTCGCGCCTGTAATCCCAGCACTTTGGAAGGCCGAGGCGGGCGGATCACGAGGTCAGGAAATCGAGACCATCCTGGCCAACATAGTGAAACCTCGTCTCTATTAAAAATACAAAAATTAGCCAGGCGTGGTGGCGCGCGCCTGTAGTCCCAGCTACTCAGGAGGCTGAAGCAAGAGAACCGCTTGAATCCGAGAGGCAGAGGTTGCAGTGAGCTGAGATCACACCACTGCACTCTAGCCTGGGCAACATAGCAAGACTCCGTCTCAAAAAACAAACAAAAATTCAAGAATCAGGGTTGGACTCTTACATTTATTGAAAATTATTAAATAACAAATTATGTCCATATAGATTTAAATGCTTACTATGTGTTATCTGGATATCCCACGAAGGATTTTACATACGTTTTTCTCAATCTCCAACCCCAATAACGTATAGATACTACTATAAATTCATTTTACAGAGGAACAAAACCAAAGCTTAAAAGAAAAAACAAAAGAAAACCAAGGCTTTAAGTTAAATGAATTAGAATAGTGTAAGATTCACGTGAATCATGAATAACTTACGACCAATTTAATCCCTTTCAAGTCCTCTGAATGTTTTTGGAAATGGCCTTTAAAAAAATTAAAAGCTCCAAAGATAATACAAAAATTGTTTATACATTACTGCCCACGGCCTAATACACAATACTTCACACTAATACAGCAGTAGGGTGCAACAGAGGTCCAATCTCTTCCCTTCTCTTGGCTCCACTCTGCCCAGTATCAAAATGGCATTTCCATGGCAATACAAATCCATATTACATAACTTCCGAAAAATCTTCATAGTCCTACGTCTATTCCGGAAAACCGTATTTAAAAGCATGATTGACGACCAAAGAAAAATGAGAAAGTAACATTTTAACGTGGAGCTTAGTAATCCCCTAGAATGAATGGCGATATACAGTTTACTGCACCCTCCAATGCTCAAAGGAGGCTGGATGGCAAAATTCATGACTATCTTAAGCAAGCCAGGAGAGTGCTAAAAAGGTAGGTATTAGCTCAATTCCAAGGGGGTGGGGCCCAGTTCGCTTGGTGGCGGGCTCTAGATGGCCAAAGAGGAAGGGAAAGATATCCGTTGGTGGCCAGCACCTCGCTAAAAAGGGTGGGTGGAGGCTAACATAAGGCAACGGCTGGGGCGAGTGCCCCAGGCCCGAAAACCTACTGCGGGGCTCCGGTAAGTAAGGGAGCTCAGGGAAGGGCTCCCCAGGGGCAGACCGATCGTTTTGGGTCTAACGTGGAGCCCAGGAGGGGCAGAGACGATTCACTCCGCGGCGGAACGTGGAAGGGAAAGGGAAAGCGGGCGACAATGCAAGACGGAAAGCTCAAGTCATAGGTCTGGCCTCCACGGGCTCCGGCTGGGCCCAAAGGTCTTCCAGGCCTTAGAGAAGAGGAGAAACCGAGCCTCGTGCCGACCCCTCCCCCACCCCCGCCTCCGCGCCCCCCCCTTATCTCTCCCACCTGGCGCTTTCGCAGCCACCCCGGCTTTTCCTCCTCCACCCAGCTGAGGCCCCGTCCTCCTGGTTTCCACACGCGTTCAGGGACACAAACTCACCCGCCGCTGAGGAAACGGTACTGCCTTTCGCGGCCGGTTCTAGGATCCCAGGTTACGATGCACTCCACTGGTTCGAGATTTCTGCCCGCCGCTCGCCAGGGAGTTGAGGTCCGGAGCGGCCTACTTGCACAGCCGCAAATACAGCCGCGCTGCGCGGGGAGCCTGCTGGAGGTTTCCTCTGCCCGCGTGCACTGCGCCGGGGGCGGGAGCGGCGGAACCTAGAGAACAACGTATATAGAAAAAAAAATCGTCCTCCTTCTGTTGACTCTGAATCACCAAGCCGAGACGAAAACGATAGAGAAACAGCGTCTAACAGCTACTAGAAAGGCCCGAACTGTAATTATGACCCACATGCCATTGTTTGATTGGAGCCGACTGAATCCTTACCGACTACGGGACGCCATCTAGGTCAAGTTCCGGCTGGGCCACGGCGCGAGGATGTTAGAGGATTTTCGCACTTTTCTTAGTTTTTCGGGGTGTAGAAACCTTGCCTTTGGATTCCTTGAGGTTCGAGGAACTGATAACTGGGCCCTGTCCGCTAACCTCAGTGGTTAAACCCCAAGTGGTTGTTAATATACAACTACACCGAGATCCAATGAATAATTAGCAGAGGCTGTGGAGGTTTTTTGAAAAGCAAAGCTTAATGGGTAGTTGTAGGGCCAGAGGGGCTAGAGGAAATGTTGGAAAAACGTGAAAAGTCCTGTATATAGTTATACACAGCTTTCGTATCTGTAATCTAAACGTGCTGAAAGAACAAGATATTTATACATTTTTTAGCCTTAAGTTATGAAAAGAATAAAATTAATCATAAATTGATTACGTTATTCAAATTGTGACCTTATAGGCAATATCTAGTTATACGCCTTTGTCAACTGCCTTGCATTCTAGGAAGGCATAAAACGTATTCAGTATAAAGTTATGCCTCCCTGAGTTCCTGGTGCTGTGCTAAGTGCTGGAAGTATGAAGGCAAATGGAGTGAACTTTGTTCCTGTCCTGCGGAACTGTGACCAGGTGAAGATAGATGACAACCTCTGACCACCTAATATAATTGAAACATACCTACCACTTCCTGCCAAGCCTCTCCTACTTAATTTTTATCTCAAGTACTCATAACCAATCTATCATAAAAATACATTTTTCTTAACTGATTTTATGGTCCGTCACTTACTCCCTACAAGAATGTGAATGTAAGCAATGCATGGATTGCTAGTTTTGTGCAATAACAGGTCATGGTACGTAGCAATGCGCTCAATAAATATTTGTTGAGTGAAGGAAAATGATTACCAGGAGCGGCGCGGTGGCTTAAGCCTGTAATCCCAGCGCTTTGGGAGGCCTGAGGCGGGTGGATCACTGAAGTTAGGAGTTCGAGGCCAGCCTGGTCCAACATGGCAAAACCTCTGTCTCTACTGAAAATACAAAAAAAAAAGCAGTGGTGGCAGGCCCCTGTAATCCCAGCTACTTGGGAGCTGCAGGCAGGAGAATGCTTGAACCCGGGAGCAGAAGTTGCATGACCGAGATGCATCACTGGCACTCCAAGCCTGGGCAACAGAGCGAGACCTCTGCTCAAAAAAAAAAAAGAAAGAAAGAAAGAAAGAAAACAAAAATGATTAATGGCCTGGCGCAGTGGCTCACGCCTGTAATCCCACACTTTGAAGGGCTGAGGCGGGGCAGATCATGAGGTTTAGGAGTTCGAGACCAAGACTGACCCACGTGTAAACCCAGTCTCTATAAATAGAAGAATTAGCTCGGCGTGGGTGGCATGCTCCTCTAATTCCAGTTACTCGGAGGCTAAAGGCAGTGAGAATGCTTGAACCTGGGAGGCGGAGTTGCAGTGAGCTGAGATCGTGCCACTGCACTCCAGCCTGGGCAAGGGAGCAAGACTCTTGTCTCAAAAAAAGAAAAGAAAAGAATTATTACATATGATGAGTACCAATGAACCACAAAATTGTAGTGGGAATACAAATAGAAAGTAGCCACTTTGTTACTATCATCTGCAAATTTACATCCGTCTATATTTCTGCTTGCTAGGTTCTTTACAATTAACTAAAGGTTAATAACTACCTTTGGCCGGCAATGGTGAATGACGAATGCCTATAGTCCCAGTTTACTTGGGGATGAAATTAACTTATGTATGTTTGTACTTTGTTCTAGTAAAGTGCTATTCAAATTTATAGTTTTTATAGTGCTACTCTATAATGCTATTTAATAGTTTGTAAAAAAAGAATTGTGTCCATTTCTTTTCTTTTCTTTCTTTTTCTTTCTTTTTTTTTTTTTTTTTTTTTTTTTTGAGAAGGTGTCTGTTTCCATGCTGGAGTGCGGTGCGTGATCTTGGTCACTGCAATTTCTGCTCCGAGTTCAAGTGATATCTTGTGCCTCAGCCTCCCCAGTAGCTGGATACAGGCATGTGTCACCACACCTGGCTAACTTTTGTATTTTTGTTGTAGAGATGGGGTTTCACTATGGGTGGCCAGAGTTGATCTCCAACTCCTGACCTCCAGTGATCCTGCCTACTGGCCTCCCAAAGTGCTGGGATCAAAGGTGTGAGCCACCAATGCCTACCAAGATTACCCTCTCTGCCTATTTACAACAAAAAGGCATAAACAGAATCTTCTCAGATTACTCTGTGCCCCTTTTATTATTAGAAACATTGGCCGGGCCCGGGCTCAAGCCTGTATCCCAGCCCTTTGGGAGGCCGAGACGGGCGGACACGAGGTCAGGAGATCGAGACCATCCTGGCTAACATGGTGGAAACCCCGTCTCTACTAAAATACAAAAAAACTAGCCGGGACCGAGGTGCGGCGGGCCGCCTAGAGTCCCAGCCACTGTGGGAGGCTGAGGCAGAGATGGTCGTAACCGGGAGACGGAGCCTTGCCAAGTGAGCCGAGATTGCGCCACTGCACTCCAGTCTGGGCGACAGAAGCCGAGACTCTCGCTTCAACAAAAAAAAAAAAAAAAAAAGAAACATTGTACATGAATTTGTGTTTTACTGTGTAATAAAGGGAGCGCTCCAGGCAACAATTTGCTAACTTTCCTACCTTAGACAATTTGTTGCTTATGTTCATGCAGCATCCATTCCCCTTGCCTTTAGTCATGACCCTCCACGTTTTTTAAAAGAAATCATCTCGGCCAGGGGTGGTGGCTCACGCCTGTAATCCCAGCACTTTGGGAGGCCGAGGCAGGCGGATCACGAGGTCAAGAGATCAAGACCAGCCTGACCAACCTGGTGAAACCCTGTCTCTACTAAAAATACAAAAATTAGCTGGGCGTGGTGATGTGCGCCTGTAGTCCCAGCTACTTGGGAGGCTGAGGCAGGAGAATCGCTTCAACCTGGGAGGCAGAGGGTGCAGTGAGTGGAGATTGTGCCACTGCACTCCAGCCTGGGCAACAGAGCAAGACTCCGTCTGAAAAAAAAGAGGCCAGGCGCGGTGGCTCACACCTGTAATCCCAGCACTTCAAGAGGCTGAAGCAGGTCGATCACCTGAGGTCAGAAGTTTGAGACCAGCCTGGCCAACGTGGCGAAACCCTGTCTCTACTAAAAATAACAAAAATTAGCTGGGCTTGGTGGCAGGCGCCTATAATCCCAGCAGCTCAGGAGGCTGAGGCAGGAAAATCGTTTGAACCCAGTAGGCAGAGGTTGCAGTGAGCGGAGATCGCACCATTGCACTCCAGCCTGAACAACGAGCAAAACTCGGTCTAAAAAAAAAAAAAAGAAACCATCCTTCCATTACTCCAGATCCATGTAGTTTGGATAGGAAGTCCCAACTCTAACCAGACCCCCTTAGGACACTGGAGTAAACTTATAACCTAATCAAAACCTGATAATTTAGTCCCCCGTCCCTCTTTTTTTCGTTTTTTGTGGGGTTTTTTTTTTTGGTACTAGCCACTATTTAAAGCATTTTGCAAATATCAACTCCTTTAATCCTCATAACAACCCCCTGAAGTAAGAACTGTTGTGATACAAATGAAGAAACCAAGGCTTGCAAAAGTTAACCTATCAAAGGCTACAAAAATAGTAAGCGAGCCAGTCTGGTTCCTGAGTTCATGCTCGTGAACATTATACTGCTTCATCCTTTCAGGAGTAATCCTAAAAAGCAGGGGAGGGGTCTCTGTATTCTTCATTTAAATCGTTTTTTTTTTTTTTTCAATTTAAGCTTAGGAGGATTTAAGCTTGGAATAGATAGGGCTGAGAATGAAGTCACAGAAGAAAGCAGAAGTAAGACAGAGTGAGAGATTTTTGACAATATCAGTTGAGAAAATGGTTCATTCGTTCATTTTGTTTGTGTTTTGGTTTGTTGTTGCTGTTATTATTTGAGATAGGGTCTCCCTTTGTTGTCCTGCCTGGAGTGCAGTGGCATAATCATGTCTCCCTGCAACCTCGACTTCCCAGGCTCCAGCAATTCTCCCACCTCAGCCACCCAAAAGCCAGGATTACAGGCATGAGCCACTGTGCACGACTGGTCCAACTACTCCTAAAGCCAGCTGTTCTAGGCTTCTCAGTATGTAACCCAACACATTACTTTTCCTAAATCTGTCTGAGTTGAGTTTTCTATTCCTTACACAGAAAGAACTCTAAATGATACACTTATATACCACTTGTAGAGAACAAGCCAAGCCATTCATTTGCAATGCCAATTATCCCCCTTCTATTTTTTTCTTACAAATCCTTGCTGAGGAAACTGTAGATAATTAATTTGGGTATTACATTCTGTGTGCATTTGGACCCTATCCTTTTTTTTTTTGAGACAGTTTTGTTCTCATTGCCTAGGCTGGAATGCAATGGTGTGATCTCAGCTCACTGCAACCTCCGCCTCCTGGGTTCAAGCAGTTCTCCTGCCTCAGCCTCCCAAGTAGTTGGGATTACAGGCACGTGCCACCATGCCCAGCTAATTTTGTATTTTTAGTAGAGGTGGGGTTTCTCCATGTTAGCCAGGCTGGTCTCCAACTCCCAACCTCAGGTGGTCCACCTGCCTCAGCCTCCCAAAATGCTGGGTTTACAAGCACAAGTCACTGCACCCGGCCTGGACCCTATTCTCATTGGCCACATCTGACCCAACTAAACAGCAGCATACCAGGAAAAATGTTGTTTAGCTGGAGCTGAGCAGATCTTCTCAAAGATTGAAACTGGAGCCCAGCACAGTAGCACGCACCTGTAGTCTCAATCATGAGGAGGGAGGATTGCTTGTGTGTGTGTGTGTGTGTGTGTGTGTGTGTGTGTGTGTGTGTGTATGCATGCCCATCATTTATATATATATGTGTGTATATAATGCCATTATGTAATATATAAATAAGGGCATAAAACATATAAATATAATACATATAATGCCATTATATATAATAAATGTGAACATATATAATATATATGTGTATACAGAGAGAAGAAGATGGAGAGAGAGGGGAAGCACATTAACACAGAATCTAGAGATCAAGGCTGGACTCCCCAGCAAGGTGGAATAACTGAAGTTTACCAAGTTAAGTCAGGACTCTGAAAGGATGTTAAAGTGCTCCCTTGTTAATAGTCCTAGGCTCTTGACAGAAGTAAACATAGTCCCTATGGAGAAAGGAACCCCTAACTTAGGCTTCAGGATTCTGATATCAAATGTGAGCTTAAAATTTAAAAATGCAGGCCAGGCATGATGGCTCATGCCTGTAATCCCAGCACTCTGGGAGGCTGAGGCAGGTGGATCACCTGAGGTCAGGAGTTTGAAACCAGCCTGACCAATATGGAGAAATCCTGTCTCTACTAAAAATACAAAAATTAGCCAGGCGTGGTGGCACTCACCTGTAGTCCCACCTATTTGGGAGGCTGAGGCAGGAGAATTGCCTGAACCCAGGAGGCGGAGGTTGCAGTGAGCCATGATCACACCACTGCACTCCACCCTGGGTGACAGAGTGAGACTTAGTCAAAAAAAAAACAAACAAAAAAATTGACTGGGTGATGTGGCTCACACCTGTAATCCCAGCACTTTGGGAGGCTGAGGCGGGCAGATCACCAGACGTCAGAGTTTGAGACCAGCCTGACCAACATGGAGAAACCCTGATTCTACTAAAAATACAAAAAATTAGCTGAGCATGGTGGTGCATACCGTAATCCCAGTACTCAGGAGGCTGAGACAGGAGAATTGCTTGAACCTGGAAGGTGGAGGTTGCAGTGAGCCAAGATCACAGCATTGCACTCCAGCCTGGGTAACAAGAGCGAAACTCCGTCCAAAAAAAAAAAGCCAAGGGCCAGGCATGGCAATGGCAGCTCACATCTCTAATCCCAGCACTTTGGGAGGCCGAGGAGGTGGATTGCTTTGAGCTCAGGAGTTCAAGACCAGCCTGGCCCACATGGTGAAACCCCATCTCCATTAAAAATACAAAAATAGCTGTGCGTGGTGGCACACACCTGTAATCCTAGCTACTCGGGAGGCTGAGGCAGGAGAATCACATGAACTTGGGAGGTGGAGGTTGCAGTGAGCTGAGATCGCTCCACTACACTCCAGCCTGGGCAACAGAGTGAGACTGTCTAAAAAAAATTAAAGTGCCAAGAATATTAGGAACAAACCACCATAAATGCAGCACCACACACACATACACACATATGCACACACAAAACCAACAGACTTAAATTCCCAATTCAGATATTGAAATATTAGATATGGAATATAAAATGACTACATATGAAATCTTTAAAGGAATTTTTCTTAGACTGAGGACAGTGGCTAATGCCTGTAATCCCAGTGCATTGCCAGGCCAAGACAGGATGATCACCTGAGTCCCAGAGTCTGAGACCAGCCTGGGCAACATAGGGAGACCCTGTCTCTAAAAAAATTTTTCTTGTAATTAGCCAGGCATGGTGGGGCACAGGTCAAGGCTGCATGAACCATGATCACACCATTGTACTTCAGCCTGAGTGACAGAGTGAGACCCTGTCCCACTCTGTAAGATAAACAAGTAAATAAATAAAATAAATTAGTCATCAATAGATGTTGAATTTTATGGAATTCTTTTATAGCAATTATTGAAATGATCATATTGATAATCAATGATAAAACCTTAAAACTTTATTTGAGAACATCTTATGAATTCATGATAGAGAAATATTTCTTTTTATTTTTCTTTTTTTTGAGATGGAGTTTTACTTTGTCACCCAGGCTGGAGTGCAGTGGCGTGATCTTGGCTCACTACAACCTCCACCTCCCAGGTTCAAGGAATTCTCCTGCCTCAGCCTCCCAAGTAGCTGGGATTACAGGTGCCCACCACCACGCTCAACTAATTTTTGTATTTTTAGTACAGATGGGGTTTCACCTTAGTGGTCACGCTGGTCTCGAACTCCTGACCTCAAGTGATCCACCCACCTTGGCCTCCCAAAGTGCTGGGATTACAGGCATAAGCCACTGTGCCTCGACAGGAAGGATTTCTTAAGGAAGACACTATAAGCATAACCTAAACAGAAAAGACTGATAAATCCGACTATATTAAGAACTTTTTTTTCTTTTATCTTTTTTTTTTTTTTCAGACAGAGTCTCGCTCTGTCGCCCAGGCTGG
>NW_016807544.1:2761483-2774466 GCF_001698545.2 Rhinopithecus bieti | reverse complement strand
CAAAAAATAATAACAATAGTAATAATAATAATAATAATAATAATAATTTAAATAGATAATAAAAGATAATCCAATGGAAAACTGGAGAAAGGCAGTTCTAGCTTTTCTTCTTCTTCTTCTTCTTTTTTGAGACAGAGTCTTGCTCTGTTGTCCAGGCTGGAGTGCACTGGCATGATCTCGGCTCACTGCAACCTCCACTTTCTGGGTGCAAGATTCTCATGCCTCATCCTCTCAAGCATCTGGGATTACAGGCATGCACCACCACACTCAGCCAATTTTTGTATCTTTAGTAGAGATGAGGTTTCACTGTGTTGACCAGGCTGGTCTGAAACTCCTGTCCTTGAGTGATCTGCCCACCTCAGCCTCCCAAAGTGCTGGGATTACAGGCGTGAGCCACCATGCCCAGCCAGTTCTAGCATTTTGAAAAAGAAACACAATTGATGAATCAAACATGAAAATCTTAGTAATCAAAGAAATGTAAATACCATAGGGAGATATCAGAGTTTCTGTTTTGTTTTGTTTTGAGATAGGGGTCTTGCTTTGTTGCTGAGGCTGGTCTTGAATTCCTGGACTCAAATAATCCTCCTGGCTGGGCGCGGTGGCTCATGGCTGTAATCCCAGCACTTTGGGAGGCTGAGGCGGGTGGATCATGAGGTCAGGAGATCGAGACCATCCTGGCTAACATGGTGAAACCCCGTGTCTACTAAAAATACAAAAAATTAGCCAGGCGTGGTGGTGGGCGCCTGTAGTCCCAGCTACAGTCCCACCTACTACCCAGCCTGTAGTCCCTGCCTCAGGAGGCTGAGGCAGGAGAATGGTGTGAACCCAGGAGGTGGAGCTTGCAGTGAGCCGAGATCTCGCCACTGCACTCCAGCCTGGGTGACAGAGCGAGACTCAGTCTCAAAAAAAAAAAAAAAGTCCTCCCACCATGGCCTCCCGAAGTGGTAGGATTACAGCCATGAGCCACCATGCCCAGCCAAGATATAACTTTAAAGCCATTGCTTGGTAGAAACTAAAAAGTCTGGCTGGGCACTGTGGTTCACGCCTGTAATCTCAGCACTTTGGGAGACTGAGGAGGGCAGATCACTTGAGGTCAGGAGTTCGAGACCAGCCTGGCCAATATGGGGAAATCCCATCTCTACTAAATATACAAAAATTATAGCCAGGCATGATGGTGCATGCCTGCAATCTCAGCTCGGGAGGCTGAGGCAGGAGAATCACTTGAACCCGGGAGGCAGAGGGTGCGGTGAGCCGAGATCGTGCGATTGCACTCCAGCCTAGGCAGCAAGAGGGAAATTCTCTGTCTCAGAAAAAAACAAAAAACAAAAACAAAAAAAACTAAGAAGTCTGATGATATGAGGATGTAGAATAACAGGAACACTTAGACATTGCTGGTGGAAGTATACACTGGTACAACTATTTTGATAACTTAAAAAAAATAAGGATGGCTGGGCACGGTGGCTCACGCCTGTAATCCCAGCACTTTGGGAGGCCAAGGTGGGCAGATCACTTGAGGTCAGGAGTTCAAGACCACCCTGGCCAGCACGGTTCAAACCCCCCACTACTAAAAATACAAAAATTAGCAGAGCATGGTAGTGTGCACCTGTAGTCCTAGCTATTTGGGAGGCTGAGGCAGGAGAATCGCTTGAACCTGGGAGGTGCAGGTTGCAGTGAACTGAGATCATGCCACTGCACTCAAGCCTGGGGTATAGAACAAGACTCTGTCTCAGAAAAAAAAACAACAACAACAACAAAAAAAAACCATGTGCTTTGCCTATGACCCAAGAGTTCCACTCTTGTTTATGTAGAGAAACCTTTGTGTATATACCCCAGGACACATGTCCAAGGATATTCATAGCAACATGGTTCATAAAGGAAACAAAAATACCAAAAATTACTCAAACATCTGACAAGAGAATAGAGAACAGGTCGAGGTATTTCCCAAAAGTTACATAACATAATAAGCATTTTATATGCATTTAAGGTTGCCTAGAAAATAAAAGTTTTTTTTTTTTTTTTTTGAGACAGAGTCTCACTCTGTGGCACCAGCTGGAGTGCAGTGGCATGATCTCGGCTCAGGCACATACCACCACGCCCGCCTAATTTATTTCTATTTTTAATAGAGACAGGTTTTCACCATGTTGGTCGGACTGGTCTCGAACTCCAGACTTCAGGCAATCTGCCTGCTTCGACCTCCCAAAGTGCTGGGATTATAGGCGTGAGCCACCACACCTGGCCAACAAAATTTTTAAAAAGCATTATATAGAAATAGAATGAATAGACTCCAGTGTCATATATATGACATTCAGTGAAAAAAGCAAATCAGGCTGGGCGCAGTGGCTCACTCCTATAATCCCTGCATTTTGGGAGGCCAAGGCGGGTGGATCACCTGAGGTCAGGCGCTCAAGACCAGCCTGGCGAACATGAAGAAACCGCATCTCTACTAAAATACAAAAAAGTAGCTGAGTGTGGTGGCGGATGCCTGTAATCCCAGCTACTCAGGAAGCTGAGGCAGGAGAATCACCTGAACCCGGGAGGCAGAGGTTGCAGTGAGCTGAGATCACACCACTGCACTCCAGCCTGGGCAACAAGAGCAAAACTCTGTGTCCAAAAAAAAAAAAAAAAAAAAAAAAAAAAAAAAAAAAAAAAAAAAAAAAAAAAAAAAAAAAAGTTTGTATATTGAATGTGTCTGCAGCACTTGGGGTTACTGTGGCTTTCTTCAAAGTTGGAGCCAGGCCTACATGCCAGCAACCATGTGTAAGGGACCTACAGTTGGTATTGATCTTCGCACCACCTACTGTTGTGTTGGTGTTTTCCACCATCGAAAAGTAGAGATAATTGCCATTGATTAGGAAAACCAAACCACTGCAAGCTATGTCACTTTTATGGACACTGAACGATTCATTGGCAATGCCACAAAGAGTCAAGTTGCAGTGGCCGGGCACGGTGGTTCACAACTGTAATCCCAGCACTTTAGGAGGCCAAGACGGGCAGATCACGAGGTCAGGAGTTCAAGACCAGCCTGGCCAACATAGTGAAACCCCATCTCTACTAAAAATACAAAAAATTAGCTAGGTGTAGTGGGCGCCTGTAAGCCCAGCTACTCGGGAGGCTGAGGCAGGAGAATCGCTTGAACCCAGGAGGCGGATGTTGAAGTGAGTGGAGATGGCACCACTGCACTCCAGCCTGGGTGACAGTGCAAGACTCCATCTCAAAAAAAAAAAAAAAAAAAAAAAAAAAGAATCAAGTTGAAGTGAACCCCATCAGCACAGTGTTTTATGCCAAATTTCTGACTGGACACAGATTTGATGACGCTATTGTCCAGTCTGATATGAAGCATTGGCCCTACATGGTGGTGAATGGTACTGGCCAGCCCAAGACCCAAGTGGAATACAAGGGAGAGACAAAAAACTTCTATCCAGAGGAAGTGTCCTCTATGGTTCTGACAAAGATGAAGGAAATTGCAGAAGCCTACCTTGGGAAGACTGTTACCAATGCTATGGTCACAGTGTCAACTTACTTTAATGACTCTGAGAGCATCAAGCTACCAAAGATTTTGGAACTATTGCTGGTCTCAATATACTTAGAATTATCAGTGAGCCAGCTGCTGCTGCTATTGCTTATGGCTTAGACAAAAAGGTTGGAGCTGAAAAAAATATGCTCATCTTTGACCTGGGAGGTAGCATCTCTTTTTGCTTTTTTGAGACAAGGGTCTCACTCTTTGGCCCAGGCTAGAGTGCAGTGGCGCTATCTCGGCTCACTGCAACCTCCACCTCCCAGGCTCAGGTGATTCTTCTATCTCAGCTGGGACTACAGGCGCATGCCACCATGCCTGGCTAATTTTTGTATTTTTAGTAGAGACAGGGTTTTGCCATGTTGCCCAGGCTGGTCTAGAACTCCTAGACTCCAGCAATCCACCTGCCTCAGCCTCCAAAGTGCCGGGATTACAAGCATGAGCCACCACTCCTGGCCAAGGTGTCACTTTTGATGTGTCAATCTTCACTATTGAAAATTGAATCTTTGGCCGGGCGCAGTGGCTCATGCCTGTAATCCCAGCACTTTGGGAGGCCAAGGTGGGTGGATCACTTGAGGCCAGAAGTTCGAGACCAGCCTGGCCAACATGGTGAAACCCCATCTCTACTAAAAATACAAAAATTAGCCTGGCATGCTGGTGAGCACCTGTAATGCCAGTTATTCGGGAGGATGAGGCAGGAGAATCGCTTGAACCCTGAAGGCAGAGATTGCAGTGAGCCAAGATTGATCATGTCACTGTACTTCAGGCTGGGCGACAGAGCAAGACTCTGTCTTAAAAAAGGAAGAAAATTGAAACTTTAAAGTCAATTCTACAGCCAGAAACACCAACACCAACTTAGTTGGAGAAAACCTTGACAATTGAATGGCCAACCACTTTATTACTGAGTTCAATCTCAAGCACATGAAGGACATCAGTGAGAACAAGCAAGCTGTCCAACACCTCTGTACTGCTTGTGAACGTGCTAAGTATACTGTCTTCCAGCACCCAGGCCAGTATTGAGATCGATTTTCTCTATGAAGAAATTGACTTCTGGCTGGTCGCGGTGGCTCAAGCCTGTAATCCCCAGCACTTTGGGAGGCCAAGATGGGCGGATCACGAGGTCAGGAGATCAAGACCATCCTGGCTAACCCGGTAAAACCCCGTCTCTACTAAAAAAATACAAAAAACTAGCCGGGCGAGGTGGCGGGCACCTGTAGTCCCAGCTACTCGGGAGGCTGAGGCAGAAGAATGGCTTAAACTCGGGAGGTGGAGCTTGCAGTGAGCTGAGATCCGGCCACTGCACTCCAGCCTGAGCGACAGAGCGAGATTCTGTCTCAAAAAAAAAAAAAAAAAAAAAAAAAAATTGACTTCCATACCTCCATTACCCATGCCTAAGTTGAAGAATTGAATGCTTACCTGTTCTGTGACTCCCTGACCCCAATAGAGAAAGCCTTTCAAGACACAAAATTAGACAAGCCACAGATTCATAATATTGTCCTGGTTCGTGGTTCTGCTCATATCCCCAAGATTCAGAAGCTTCTCCGAGGTTTCCTCAATGGAAAAGGACTGAATAAGAGTATCAACCCTGAAGAAGCTGTTGCTTATGGTGCAGCTGTGCAGGAAGCCCTCCTGTTTGGAGACAAATCTGAAAATGTTCAAGATTTGCTGCTCTTGGATGTCACTCCTCTTTCACTTGGTATTGAAACTACTGGCAGATTCATGACTGTCTTCATTAAGTGCAATACTACCATTCCTACCAAGCGGACACAGATCTTCACTCCCCACTCTGACAACCAGCCTGGTGTGCTTATTCAAGTTTATGAAGGGAAGCGTGCCATGACCAACGATAACAACCTGCTTGCCAAGTTTGAACTCATAGGCATAACTTCTACACTCCTGCTGTTCCTAAGATTGCAGTCACTTTGACATTGATGCCAGTGGTATCCTCAGTGTTCCTGCTATGATCAAGAGTAACAGGAGAGTACTATCACTAATGACAAGGGGCCTTTGTGCAAGGAAAACTTTGAGCATATGCTCTGTGAAGCTGGGAATTACAAAGCTGAAGATGAGAAGGAGAACATCAAGGTATCATCCAAGAATTCACTTGAATCCTATGCATTCGACATGGAAACAACTGTTGAAGACTAGAAACTTCAAGACAAGATTAACAATGAGGACAAACAGAAGATTTTTGACAAGCGTAATGGAATTTTTTTATTTTTATTTTTTGAGACAGAGTCTTGCTCTGTTGCCCAGGATGGAGTGCAGTGGGTGCGATCTCTGCTTACTGCAACCTCTGCCTCCTGGCTTCAAGCAATTCTCCGGCCTCAACCTCCCAAGTAGCTGGGACTACAGGAGTGTACCACCAAGTCTGGCTAATTTTTTTTTTTTTTAAGAGATGGGATTTCACCATGTTGGCCAGGCTGCTCTCAAACTCCTGGCCTCAAGTAATCCACCCACCTAGGCCCCCTAAAGTGCTGGGATTATAGGCGTGAACCACTGAGCCCAGCCAACAAGTGCAATGAAATTAACTAGCTGCTGGGTGTGGTGGCTTATGCCTGTAATCCCAGCACTTTGGGAGGCTGAGGCAGGTGGATCACCTGAGGTCAGGAGTTCCAGACCAGTCTGGTCAACGTGGTGAAGCCCTGCCTCTACTAAAAATACAAAAATTAGCTGGGCGTTGAGGTGGACGCTTGTAATCCCAGCTTCTATGGAGGCTGAGGTAGGGGAATCGCTTGAACCCAGGAGGCAGAGGTTACAGTGAGCTGAGAATGTGCCACTGCACTCCAACTTGGGCAACAGAGCAAGACTCTGTCTCAAAACAAAACATTGAAGGACCCAAATTTGCAACAAATTCTGTAGCAGTTCTTTTTTTTTTTTTAGATAGAGTCTTGCTTTGTTGCCCAGGCTGGAATGAAATGACCTGATCTTAGCTCACTGCAATCTCTGCCTCCCGAGTTCAAGTGATTCTCCTGCCTCAGCCTCCTGAGTAGCTGGGATTACAGACATCCTGATTAATTTTTGTATTTTTAGTGTGGACAGGGTTTCACCATGTTTGTCAGAATGGTCTCGAACTCCTGACCTCATGATCACCCACCCCAGCCTCCCAAAGTGCTGGGATTACAGGTGTGAGCCACCGTATCCAGCCTTCTTCAGCACTTTTTTTTTTTTTTTTTTGAGACAGAGTTTCACTCTTTCACCTAGTCTGGAGTGCAGTGGCTCGATCTCAGCTCACTGCAAACTCTGCCTTCCGGTTTCAAGCGATTCTCCTTCCTCAACCTCCCAAGTAGCTGGGATTACAGGCGCCTGCCACCATGCCCGGCTAATTTTTGTATTTTTAGTAGAGACGGGGTTTCACCATGTTGGCCAGGCTGGTCTGAAACTCCTGACCTTGTGATCCTCCTGCCTCAGCCTCCCAAACTGCTGGGATTACAGGCGAGAGTCACCACGCCCAGCCTCTGCTTCAGCAGTTTTAAAGTTCAGCTGCTACAGTACATTATTGGGCATTCTCAATACTTGGACATGGAACATGAGCACAGGGGAAGGAAATAACATTGCACTTGTAAGCACTGCATTATAAGTGGAAAATACAATGTCTTAAATAAAACTGTATTTAATATTGGCAAAAGAGGCCAGGCACAGTGGCTCACGCCTGTAATTCCAGCACTTTGGGAGGTCAAGGCAGGTGTATCACTCGAGGTCAGGAGTTCGAGACCAGCCTGGTCAACATCGTGAAATTCTGTCTCTTCAAAAATACAAAAATCAGTAGGGCATGGTAACATGTGCCTGTAATTCCAGCTGCTTGGGAGGCTGAGACAGGAGAATCGCTTGAACCCGAGAGGCGAAGGTTGCAGTGAGCGAGATCGCGCCTCTGCACTCCAGCCTGGGCAACAGAGTGAGACTCCATCAAGATGAAATGAAATGAAATGAAATAACATTACATGAAATGAAATGCAAAAAAAGAAATCTGTATATAACATGCCATTAGTACAAAGCTCAAACCTTGGCATAACTAATAATCTATTGTGTAGAAAAACATATACATGGGATAAGACTATGTATTTTTTAAAAACCAAAGAAATAGCTAATAGAAAATTCAACATAGGCTGGGCACGGTGGCTCACGCCTGTAATTCCAGCACTTCGGGAGGCCGAGATGGGTGGATCATGAGGTCAGGAGTTCGAGACTAGCCTGACTAACATGGTGAAACCCTGTCTCTACTGAAAATACAAAAAATAGCTGGACATGGTAGCAGGCGCCTGTAATCCCAGCTCCTCAGGAGGCTGAGGCAGGAGAATTGCTTGAACCCGGGAGGCGGAGGTTGCAGTGAGCCGACATTGCGCCACTGCACTCCAACTTGAGCAAGAGAGCCAGATTCCATCTCAAAAAAAAAAAAAAATCCAAGATAGTGTTTCCTACTTGGAGGGAGAAAAAGTACTGTAATGAGACTGAAAAAGCACACATGGGTAGCCAATATGATTTCTGTAATGTTCTAGTTCATAAGTTTAGTGATGGATTGACTGATTTTATTGTTATCTTCATAATTTACATTAAATATTTTAATGTACCAAATATTACACAATTTTTCTTTTATTTATTTCTTTCTGCTTTTTTTTGTTATTTTTGTTTGTTTGTTTCTGTTTTTTTTGAGACAGGGTCTTGCTCTGTCACCCAGGCTGGAGTGCAGTGGCACAATCTTGGCTCACTGCAACCTCTGCCTCCTGGGTTCAAGCAATTCTCCTGACTCAGCCTCCCGAGTAGCTGGGATTACAGGCTCCTGTAACCATGCCTGGCTAATTTTTGTATTTTAGGTAGAGACGGGGTTTCACTTTGTTGGCTAGGCTGGTCGCTGGTCTCAAACTCCTGACCCCAAGCGATCCACCCACCATCTCAGCCTCCCAAAATGCTGGATGACAGGCATAAGCCACCATGCCTGGCCTTTTTTTTTCTTTTTCTTTTTTTAAATTTTAAATCTTTAATTTCTGTTTTCACGTATTTTATTGCTCCCAAAAGGAAAGGAGTGCGTAGCTCTGTCTGTTGTACATCATCCATGGCCCCTGGGTTGGGGCAGGGTATTTTTATTTTTATTTGTTTTGAAACAGGGTCTCGCTTTGTCATCCATGCTGGAATGCAGTGTTGTAATCACAGCTCACTGCAACCTTGACCTCCTGAGCTCCAGAGATCCTCCTTCCTCAGGTTCCAAAACAGCTGGGACTACAGGCATGTGTCACCACACCCAGCTAGTTTTTTGCAGTTTTTATAGAGACAGTGTTTCCTTATGCTGTCCAGGCTGGTCTCAAACTCTTGGGCTCAAGCGATCCACCCACCTCAGTCTCTCAAAGTCCTAGGATTACTGAGGATTACTGGCGTGAGCCACTGCACCTAGCCTTTGCTTTTATTTTATTTTATTTTTTTTGAGAGGGAGTCTTGCTGTATCCCCCAGGCTAGAACGCAGTGAGTCACTCGGCTCACTGCACCCTCTGCCTCCCAGGTTCAAGTTATTCTCCTAACTCAGCCTCCCAAGTTCCTGGGATTACAGGCACACGTCACCATGCCCAGCTAATTTTTGTATTATTTATTTATTTTTTAGTAGAGATCCGGTTTTCACTATGTTGGCCAGGCTGGTCTTGAACCCCTGACCTCAAGTGATCTGCCTGCTCCAACCTCCCAAAGTGCTGGGATTATAGGCGTGAGCCACCATGCCCGGCCTGCTTTTTAAAAATTTTGCCAGTATATAGAACTCTACTTCATTTTAAAAACTGATATTTTTAAAACTCCTGCATTGAATTCCTAATATGGTTGTGTCATAGTGTATCATCTAGGAGGCTTTCAGAAGCAAGTACCAGACAATCCAACTCAAACTGGCTTAAACAATAAAGAAATGGGCTGGGCATGGTGGGTCACACCTGTAATTCCAGCACTTTGGGAGGCCAAGGTGGGCAGATAACCTGAGGTCAGGAGTTCAAGACCAGCCTGGCCAACATGGGGAAACCCCATCTCTACTAAAAATACAAAAATTAGCGTGGCGTGGTGGCTGGTGCCTGTAATCCTAGTTACTTGGGAGGCTGAGACAGGAGAATGGCTTGAACCTAGGTGGTGGAGGTTGCAGTGAGTGGAGACCGTGTCATTGCACTACAGCCTAGACAAGAAGAGCGAAACTCCATCTCAAGAAAATAAACAAGCAAACAAACAAAACCAATAAGGAAATGTATTGGCTTGTCCAGCAGAAAGACTAGATAGGCTGCTCTTCAGGGTTGGGTCATCCATAGGCTGAATCATTTCAAGAATGAGGTTCTTCCCGTCTCTCTGTTTTCCCATCTCTGCTCTACCATCTACAGTGTGGGCCTCGTTCTGAGTCTGGCTTCCCTAATGCTCAGAAGATGGCTATGTTGAGTACACAAACTTTTGAATTCGGAAACCAGATTGAGTTGATTTCAGAAGCTCTCCCAGAAGATCAAGGAAGAACTTTCCACAATCCCCAGGAACCTGAATTGAGTCACACGCTAAAATGAGTTTCATGCTCTTTTGAAAAACATCGTTGTTAAGATAGATGTAAGTACACTTACACAATTAGACCTATCCTTTGAGCCGCTGGTGAGGTCAGCTTTCTCTGGGATTTTGGGCCTCAGAGGAAAGGTGGATATTTGCATAAAATTATAATTTTGTTAGAAAAGAGGAAGAAGAGGCCGGGCGCGGTGGCTCAAGCCTGTAATCCCCAGCACTTTGGGAGGCCGAGACGGGTGGATCACGAGGTCAGGAAATCGAGACCATCCTGGCTAACCCGGTGAAACCCCGTCTCTACTAAAAAATACAAAAAACTAGCCGGGCGACGTGGCGGGCGCCTGTAGTCGCAGCTACTCGGGAGGCTGAGGCAGGAGAATGGCGTGAACCTGGGAGGCGGAGCTTGCGGTGAGCTGAGATCCGGCCACTGCACTCCAGCCAGGGTGATAGCGAGACTCCGTCTCAAAAAAAAGAAAAAAGAAAAAAGAAAAGAGGAAGAAGGAAATGGATACTAGGAAGGCAACTATCATCCACTATACAATTTAATCATTCCCTTAATTATGGACATTTGTTTCCAATTTGTACACATGTAAACAATCCTGCAATTACCATCTTTGTACATGCTTTCTTCTAAATTTGTGCCTGTAATTCTCTACCGCTGATGCCTACAAGTGGAAACCCAAGGTGGAAGGCTACGCTAATTTTGAAATTTAAATATATATTACCAAATAGCTCTGCCAAAGAGGTATATCAATTATATTTCTTTTCTTTTTCTTTTATTTTTCTGAGACAGGGTCTTGATCTGTCACTTAGGCTGGAGTGCAATGGCATAATCACAGCTCACTGCAGCCTCAACCTCCCTGGCTCAAGTGATCCTCCCAAGTAGCTGGGACCTTAACATTTTTTTTGTAGAGACAAGGCCTCACTATGTCGACCTGGCTGGTCTCAAACTCCAGTGCTGAAGGGATCTTTCCTGCTTGGCCTCTCAAAGTTCTGGGATTACAAGTGTAAGCCACCACATTTGGCCCCCAGTCACATTTATTTTTATTTATTTATTTGAGATAGCGTCTTGCACTGCCACTTAGGACATTTTCTCTCCCCTAAATAGAAACCTCACAAATATGAAGCAGTCAATCCTTATTACCTACTCCCACAGTCCTGAGCAACCACAAACCCACTTTCCATCTCAATGAATCTGCCTATTCTGGGTATCATAGAATATGTGGCCTTTTGTATCTGGCTTCTTTTACTTAGCATAATACTGTTAAGGTTCATCCACGGTGCAGCATCTATCACTACCTCATTCCTTTTTTTTTGAGATGGAGTTTTGCTATCATTGTCCAGGTTGGAGTGCAATGGCGCAAACTAGGTTCACCTCAACCTCTGCCTCGCGGGTTCAAGCAATTCTCCTGCTTCAGCCTCCCAGGTAGCTGGGATTACAAGCATGAGCCACTACGCCTGGCTAATTTTGTATTTTTAGTAGAGACAGGGTTTCTCCATGTTGGTCAGGCTGGTCTCGAACTCCCTACCTCAGGTGATTCACCTACCTCTGGCCACCGTGCCTGGCTGACTTCATCTTAAAACAAACAAACAAACAAATGGCCAGGTGCAGTGGCTCACACCTGTAATCCCAGCACTTTGGGAAGCTGAGGCGGATGGATCACGAGGTCAGGAGTTTGAGACCATCCTGGCCAACATGGTGAAACCCCATATCTACTAAAAACGCAAAAATTAGCCGGGTGTGGTGACAGGTGCCTGTAATCCCAGCTACCCGGGAGGCTAAGACAGGAGAATCTCTTGAACCCAGGAGGCGGAGGTTGCAGTGAGCTGAGATTGCACCACTGCACTCCAGCCTGGGTGACAAGAGTGAAACTCCATCTCAAACAAAAAAAAAAAAAAAAAAGGAGAAGAGAAAGAAAGAAAAGCAGAAAAGAAAAAATAAATGGTGGGGGGCGGGGAATCTTGCTAGATTACCCAAGCTGGTCTCAACTTCTGGGCTCCAGTGATCCCTCCTCAGCCTCCTAAATACATGGAATTACAGGCACAAGCCACCATGCCTAGCTCCAGAGCTTTTGGCTTTTGATGTTGGATGTTGATAAAATCCAATTTATCTTTGAGACGAAGTCTGACTCTTGTCCCTAGGCTGGAGTGCAATGGTGCGATCTTGGCTCATTGCAACCTCCACCTCCCGGGTTCAAGTGATTCTCCTGCCTCAGTCTTCCAAGTAGCTGGGATTACAGGCACCTGCCACCATGCCCAGCTAATTTTTGTATTTTTAGTAGAGATGGGGTTTCACCATGTTGGCCAGGCTGGCCTCGAACTCCTGAACTCAGGTGATCTGCCCATCTCAGCCTCCCAAAGTGCTGGAATTATAGACATGAGCCACCACGCCCAGCCCAATTTATCTATTTTTTAAATTGCTTGTACTTTTGGTATCATATTTAAGAAACTGTTGTCTAATCCAAAGTCACAAGGATTTGAATGTTTTATAACAGTATTATACTTTTAGCTCTTACATTAGGTAACGGGTGCATTTGAATTAATTTTTGTGTATGTTATAAACAGGGGTCCAAATTCATTCTGTGCATGTAAATATCAAATTATCCCAGCATCATTTGTTGAAAAGACTGTTCTTTCCTCATTGGAAGGCTGTGGCACCTTTATAAAAAATCAATTGGCCAAGTGCAGTGGCTCACGCCTGTAATCCCAGCACTTTGGGAGGCCAAGGTGGGCAGATCACCTGAGGTCAGGAGTTTGAGACCAGTCTGGCCAACATGGCGAAACCCTGTCTCTACTGAAAATATAAAACTTAGCTGGCTGTGGTGGCACACATCTGTAATCCTAGCTACTCAGGAGGCTGAGGCAGGAAAATTGCTTGAACCCAGGAGGTAGAGGTTTCAGTGAGCCGAGACGGCGCTGCTGCACTCCAGCCTGGGTGACTGAGTGGGACTCCATCTCAAAAAAAAAA
>NW_016807544.1:2754883-2760910 GCF_001698545.2 Rhinopithecus bieti | reverse complement strand
AAAAAAAAAAAAAAAAAAAAAAAAAAAAATCACCAACCCTATAATCCCAGCACTTTGGGAGGCCAAGACCGGAGGATTTTTTGAGCCTAGGAGTTTGAGACCAGTCTGGGCAAGATGGCAAGACTACATCAAGAGGACAACACTTCATCTTTACAAAAAAAAAATTAGCTGGGAATGATGGCAAGTGCCTGTGATCCCAGCTAATTGGGTGCCTCCTTCCCTCAGGAGGCTGAGGTGGAGGGTCCTTTAAGCCCAGGCATTCGAGGCCACAGTGAGCTGTGATCAAATCACTACACTGCAGCCTGGGCAGCAGAGAAAGATCTTAGGTTTTTGTTGTTGTTGTTTGTTTTTTTAGACAGAGTCTTGCTCTGTCGCCCAGGCTGGAGTGCAGTGGCACGATCTTGGCTCACTGCAACCTCTGCCTTCTGGGTTCGAGTGATTCTCCTGCCTCAACCTGCCGAGTAGCTGGGATTACAGGCATGCACCATCGTGCCTGGCTAATTTTTGTATTGTTAGTGGGGACGGGGGGTTTACCATGTTGGCCAGGCTGGTCTTGAACCCCTGACCTAGAGTGATGCACCTGCTGCAGCCTCCCAAAGTGCTGGGATTACAGGTGTGAGCCATCATACTGGGCATAATTTTTTTTTTTTTTGAGTGTTTTCCTCTGTTGCCCAGGCTGGAGTACAGTGACTCAATCTTGGCTCATTGCAACCACTGCCTTCTCGGCTAAAGCGATCCTCGTACCTCAGCCTACTGAGTAGCTGGGGTTACAGGAATACACCATCATGCCCAGTTAATTTTTGTATTTTTAGTAGAGGCAGGATGTTACCATGTTGGCCAGGCTGGTCTTGAACTCTTGGCTTCAAGTGATCTGTCCACTTTGGGCTCCCAAAGTACTGGGATTACAGACGTGAGCCACTGTGCCTGGCCTGTACCCAGTTAATTTTAAAACTTTTTGCAGAGATGGGGTCTCACACTGTTGCCCAGGCTGACCTTGAACTCCTGGGCTCATGCAATCCTCCTGCCTAGATCTCCTACATTGCTGTGCTTACAGGTGTGAGCCGCTAGGCCTGGCTTTTTTTTTTGAGATGGAGTTTCGCTCTTGTTGCCCAGACTGGAATGCAGTGGCATGATCTCAGCTCACTTCAACCTCTGCCTCCTGGGTTCTAGCGATTCTCCTGTCTCAGCTTCCTGAGTAGCTAGGATTACAGGAGCCCACCACCATGCCTGGCTATTTTTTTGTATTTTTAGCAGAGATGGGGTTTCACCATGTTGGCCAGGATGGTCTCGAACTCCTGACCTCAGGTGATCCACCCGCCTCGGCCTCCCAAAGTGCTAGGATTACAGGCCAAGACTGTCCCACTGCACTCCAGCCTGGGCAACAGAATGAGACTCCATCTTAAAAAAAAAAAAAAAAAAAAATTAGGTGCCTTTCTCCAAGCTGAGAAATGGAGAAGGAAGCAAAGTGTTGAGCGTATCATTTGAGTTCCAGATTGAGCTTTCACTAAAACTCATCTCCCCGATTGTTCAGTTACGTAAGCCACTACATTTCTTTTATTGATTAAGGCAGTTTGATTTATAATTTGTCTTAATTAATGGAAGAAAGATGTTGCTCATAGTTCAGCAGGACTTAAATGTAATTTGATGAAATATCTTATCATACTTATTTATTTATTTATTGAAATGGGGTCTTGCTCTGTTGCCCAGGCTGGAGTGCAGTGGCACGATCTTGGCTTACTGCAACCTCTGCCTTCTGGGTTCAAGCGATTCTCCTACCTCAGCATCCCAAGTAGCTGGGACTATAGGTGTACGCCACCACTCCAGGCTAATTTTTTGTATTTTTAGTAGAGACGGGGATTCACCATATTGGCCAGGCTGGTCTCGAACTCCTGACCTCAAGTGATCCTCCTGCCTCACCCTCCCAAAGTGCAAGGATTACAGGTGTGAGCCACCTTGTGGCCTATATTATCATATTGAAAGAGAAACAAGTCAACCAGAAGTAGAGTCGGTCAGCCATTTAAGTCTAGAAAAAGGAAAGTTATTTTAGCAACATATAGGATTGCTCCAGGCTTCAAGTGATCCTACCACCCCAGCTCCCAAATTGCTGGGATTACAGGTGTGAGCCCCCATGACTGTAAAATGTGTGAACAAATGTGAACCTGAAAGAGCCAGTCATTAAAGATGGATCCTGAGTGGCTAATTGTGCCTAAATTTAAAATAGAGCCAAACACAGCCATTTGTTGACGACTAGACGTCACACACACACACTGAGTTATCTCTCTCTCTCTCTCTCTCTCTCTCTTTTTTTTTTGAGACAGAGTTTCGCTCTTGTTGCCTAGGCTGGAGTGCAATGGCATGATCTCACAGCAACCTTTGCCTCCCAGATTCAAGTGATTCTCCTGCCTCAGCCTCCCCAGTAGCTGGAATTACAGACATGTGCCACTACACCCGGCTAATTTTGTACTTTTAGTAGAGACTGGGTTTTTCATGTTGGTCAGGCTGGTCTTAAACTCCCCACCTCAGGTGATCTGCCCACCATGGCCTCCCAAAGTGTTGGGATTACAGGCGTGAGTCACCGCACCCGGCCCACACTCTGAGTCATCTAAAAACCAGTGTTTGTTTGTTTGTTTGTTTATATTTTTGAGATGGAGTCTTGCTCTGTCACCCAGGCTGGAGTGCAGTGGCGTGATCTCTGCTCACTGCAACCTCCACCTCCCAGGTTCAAGTGATTCTCCTATCTCAGCCACTGGAGTAGCTGGGATTACAGGTACCCGCCACCAAGTCTGGCTAATTTTTGTATTTTCAGTAGAGACCGGGTTTCACCCTGTTGGCCAGGTTGGTCTTGAACTCCCGAGCTTCAATAATCTGCCCGTCTCGGCCTCCCTAAGTGCTGGGATTACAGGTGTGAGCCACCGCACCCAGCCCAAAACCAGCATTTTTTAAAACGTTGGTACTTTCAGAGCTCACCTGAACTGGCCACTGGGTGTGGTGGGGCACGTGTGTAATCCCAGCATGTTGGGAGGCCTACGTGGGCAGATCACTTAAGATCAGGAGTTCAAGACCGGCCTGGCCAACAGGGTGAAACCCTGCCTCTACTGAAAGTAGAAAAATTAGGTGGGCATGGTAGCACATGTCCGTAATTTCGGCTACTTGGGAGGCTGAGGGAGAAGAATCACTTGAATCTGGGAGGTGGAGGTTGCTGTGAGGGGAGATGGCACCACTGAACTCCAGCCTGTGCTACAGAGCGAGAGATATCCTGTCAACAACAACAACAAAAAACAAAAAACAAAAACAAAACAAAAAACCCCCACTTACCTGAACCAACCAATCAGAGCTCAATCTGGACTGAAGAGACCAATCAGAACTGAGCTATATTGACCAATCAGAAGTAAGCTAGTTTGATGCCTTCATTTGCATAAATGGACCTGATTGGAACTTGGGCAGGAACTTGTGCTATAAAACCCGAACTGTCCAGCGGAGCAATGGCTCATATCTGTAATCTCAGCACTTTGGGAGGCTGAGGCGGGCAGATCATCTGAGGTCAGGAGTTTGAGACCAGCCTGACCAACATCGTGAAACCCATCTCTACTAAAAATACTAAAATTAGCCGGGTGTGGTGATGTGCACCTGTAGTCCCAGCTACTGGGGAGGCTGAGGCAAGAGAACTGCTTGAACTGGGAGGTGGAGGGTGCAGTGAGCCAAGATCCCACCACTGCACTCCAGCCTTGCTGACAGAGCAACACTCCATCTCAAAAAATAAAATAAAAATAAAATAAAATAATAAAACATGGAACTGTCTCTTTAGTTTCTGGAGCTCAACTTCGTTTTACATGGAAGGCTGCGTTTCTAAAAGTAGCTAGGATTACAGGCGTGTGCCGCCACACCCAGCTAATTTTTGTATTTTTTAGTAGAGACAGGATTTCACCATGTTGGCCAGGCTGATCTCGAACTCCTGACCTCAGGTGATCCTCCTGCCTCGGCCTCCCAAAGTGGTGCGATTACAGGCGTGAGCCACTGTGCCCAGCTTTTTTTGTTTGTTTTTTTAGTAGAGATGGGGTTTTACCTTGTTGGCCAGGCTGGTCTTGAACTCCTGACCTCAAGTGATCTGCCTGCCTTGGCCTCTCAAAGTGCTGGGATTACAGGCGTGAGCCACCACACCTAGACTGTTTTCTTTTTCTTTTTCTTTTAAGGGACAGGGTCTTACTATATTGCCCAGTCTGGTCTCGAACTCCTGGCTTCAAGAAATCCTCCTACCTTGGCCTCCTAAAGTGCTGGGATTACAGACGTGAGCCACTGCACCCAGCTCTTTGGTTTTTTTTTTTTCTTTCTTTCTTTCTTTTTTCTTTGAGATGGAGTCTTGCTCTGTCGCCCAGGCTGAAGTGCAGTGACGCAATTTCAGCTCACTGCAACCTCTGCCTCCTGGGTTCAAGTGATTCTCCTGCCTTAGCCTCCCCAGTAGCTTGGACTACAGGTGTGTGCCACCATGCCTGGCTAATTTTTGTATTTCTTTTTTTTGTTGTTGAGATGCAGTCTCACTCTGTTGATTACAGGCATGAACCACCATGCCTGGCCTACTTTTATTCTTTTACCAGATCACTGGAATTAGCAGATCTGTTTCTCAAGTCGGTTTTCTTTACTCATTCTCATTCTTTGCACGCTAAGTTATTTTTTACCATGAGCCACATTTTCCTTGGAAAATATTTGTGGGAATTCTTCAAGGCCCAGGATAAAGGTTTATTCCTCCAGAGAGGATTTGCTTTTGCTTCTGCAAAGAAGGACACTTGAAACAATTCACCATTTGAGGTTTGTATTTTTGACCACCAGGAGATGTCTATTTGGGCTACATATCCCTGGGAGGGCTGGCTTATGGGTCTAGTGCCACCCCCACACACCTCCACAAACTCTCTCTTCCAAGACATCTTTCTTTTCACTCTGTTAGGGAAAGATATAATTACTTCCCAATTACCCTCACTGAAACTGTAGACTGAGTTCCCAGATTTAGATTTCCCACTTTCCCCAGGTCCTGGGCTTTGTCTTCTGTCCCACTTGCCTCAGGATGTCTAGAAAAATCAAGCTTTGGTCAGGGGCGGTGGCTCATGCTGGTAATCTCACCACTTTGGGAGGCCAAGGCAGGTGGAGCAATTGAGGGCAGGAGTTCAAGACCAGTTGGGCCAACATAGTGAAACGCTGTTTCTACTAAAAGTACAAAAATTAGCCAGGCTTTGTGGCTAATTACACACACCTGTAATCCCAGCTACTCCGGAGGCTAAGGCATGAGAATCGCTTGAATCCGGGAGGCAGAGGTTGCAGTCAGCCGAGATCACACACTCCAGCCTGGGCAACAGAACAAGACTCTGTCTCTGAAAAAAAAAAAAAAAAAAAAAAAAAAAAAAAAAAAAAAAAAATCTGAAAAGGAATTTGGAGGAAAAAGGTTTTTTCTCCAAAAGGAGGCTGAGGCAGGAGAATCACTTGAACCTGGAAGACGGAAGTTGCAGTGAGCCAAGATCGCGCCAATGCATTCCAGCCTGGGTGACAGAGCAAGACTCCGTCTCAACAACAAAAAATTAGCCAGGCGTGGTGGCATACACCTACAATCCCAGCTACTCGGGAAGCTGAGGCAGGAGAATGGCTTGAACCTGAGAGTAGGAGGTTGCAGTAAATTGAGATCGCACCATTGCATTCCAGCCTGGCCGACAGAGGGAGACTCCATCTCAAAAATAAAGATAAAAATAACAATCAGGCTGGGCTTAGTGGCTCACACCTGTATCCCCAACACTTTGGGAGTCCGAGGCGGGTGGATCACGAGGTCAAGAGAACCAGACCATCCTGGCTAACATGGTGAAACCCCGTCTCTACTAAAAATACAAAACTTAGCTGGGCGTGGTAGTACGCACCTGTAGTCCCAGCTACTCGGGACACGGGCAGGAGAATCGTTTGAACCGGGGAGGTGGAGGTTGCAGGGAGCTCAGATCATGCCACTGCACTCCAGCCTGGCAACTGAGAGAGACTCCGTCTCAAAAAAAAAAA
>NW_016807544.1:2732763-2752845 GCF_001698545.2 Rhinopithecus bieti | reverse complement strand
GGGGAGAAGGAAGGCTTTACTAGGTAGAAAAGGTAAAATAGATTTCTTCTCAGTAAATAATTATTTTCTCTTTCTCTGGAAACTTTCACAGCAGTCCTAAAGGTAAGCCCTGATCAATTACTTTTTTTTTGTTTTTTTTTCAAGATGGAGTCTCACTCTGTCACCCAGGCTAGAGTGCAGTGGCATGATCTTAGCTCACTGCAACCTCTGCCTCCCAGGTTCAAGCAATTCTCACGCCTCAGCCTCCCGAGTAGCTGGGATTACAGGCACCTACCACCACGCCCTGCTAATTTTTGTGGTTTTAGTAGGGACCGGGTTTCACCATGTTGGTCATGGCTGGTTTCAAGTCCTGACCTCAGATGATCCACCCACCTTAACATCTGAAATGATTACAGGCGTGAGCCACTGCACCTGGCCCTAATCAATCACATTTATATTATAGCAGCCTGATCTCTAGCTGTTCCAGTCATATTCTCTACCCAAGGAATTTGGAATTCACATCCAAAACCAGTAAGCAGAGTGGACATTTGCTACTGTGAGTGTCTAATCTTCTTTCTATATTTTGAGAAATGTCCACTGTGTGAGTGTCAATGGGACCTTTGTCCAATCAATGGGCTGACCAAGGACCATGAGTCCAGAGTAACGCCAAAACAGGATGAGTTTGGAATTTAGAATGGGACCTCCATTTCCAAGAACATGCATGACTTAATATTCTAAAAAGTCTTATGTAGCACAATATTCAGATGTTGGATAAACCCCAACAAATATACATTTAAGTGTGTCACTAAACAAACAAGAAAATAAGAGGAATTCCCAAGTGTTAAAACAAAAAGTTAAAAGGGAGTAAGGAGTTAATCTCAGAATGCTAAATTCCTGGGGAACCCCTGGAGGCTTATCCTAGAGTCTGGATGATGAATAACTATGTATGAGAGTTGGAGACTAAGCTTTGGGTAATAAAAGGCAGCCCTTAATAAAGAGACCTTGTATTCTCAACAGGCTGAGTCAAAGGTAGGCTAGAAAAAAATGTTTCTGGCTGGGCTCTGTGGCTCACGCCTATAATCCCAGCACTTTGGGAGGCTGAGGTGAGCCTATCACCTGAGGTCAGGAGTTCAAGACCAGCCTGGCCAACATGGTGAGAACCCCCCCCCGCTGCCTCTACAAAAATACAAAAACTAGTGGGGCATGATCGAGGATGCCTGTAATCCCAGCTACTCAGTAGGCTGAGGTGGGAGAATCACTTGGACCCGGGAGGCAGAGGTTGTGATGAGCTGAGATCATGCCACTGCACTCCAGTCTGGGTGACAGAGTGAGACTCTGTCTCAAAAAAAAAAAAAAAAAGAAAGAAAGAAAGAAGGAAAGAAAGAAAAAAAGAAAGAAAGAAAGAAAAGAAAGAAATTGTCCTATCAGCAAAGAGGATAAAATTGAACCTGTCTTTGTGCATGTGACTCCAGGTGGACTATGCTGTAAAATGATAATAATAAGAGTCTCCTTCAGTATTGAGCTTGTTCTAAAGAAAAAAAAAAGGCTGGGTGCAGTGGCTTATGTCTGTAATCCCAGCACTTTGGGAGGCCGAGGCGGGTGGATGACCTGAAGTGGGGAGTTCGAGACCAGCCTGACCAACATGGAGAAACCCCATGTCTACTAAAATACAAAATTAGCCGGGCATGGTGGCGCATGCCTGTAATCCCAGCTACACAGGAGGCTGAGGCAGGAGAATCACTTGAACCCAGGAGGTGGAGGTTGCAGTGAGCCAAGATTGTACCACTACACTCCAGCCTAGGTGATAAGAGTGAGACTCCATCTCAAAAAGAAAGCATTATTTAAGCAGAAAGAAAGTGATATCAGAGGGCAATTAGAGTCACACAAAAGAATGAAGAATGTCAGAAAATACCTGCTATAGTTTGAATGTTTGTGTCCCCTCAAAAATTCATGTTGAAACTTAATAGACTGCAGTAATGCAATCATGGCTCACAGCAGCCTTGACCTCCTGGACCCAAGCGATCCACCTGCCTCAGCCTCTCAAGTAGCTGAGACTACAGGGATGTGCCACTATACCCAGCTAACTTTTAAAATTTTTTGTGGAAATGGGGGTCTTGCTAGGTTGCCCAAACTCCTGGGCTCAAGCAATCCAAAATAAGCAAAGAGAAGAAAATAAAGATGGCCGGGCACGGTGGCTCATGCCTGTAATCCCAGCACTTTGGGAGGCCAAGGCAGGCGAATCACTTCAGTTCAGGAGATCCAGACCAGCTTGGTCAATATGGCAAAAATCCATCTCTACTAAAAATACAAAAATTAACTGGGTGTAGTGCGCATGCCTGTAATCCCAACTACTCAGGAGGCTGAGGCAGGAGAATTGCTTGAACCCTGGATTCTTGAACCTATCTCAGCCTCCTGACTAGCTGGGATTACAGGCACCTGCCACCATGCCCAGCTAATTTTTGTATTTTTAGTAGAGACAGGGTTTTACCATGTTGGCTAGGTTGGTCTCGAACTCCTGACCACCAGATGATCCACCTGCCTCGGCCTCCCAAAGTGCTGGGATTACAGGCATGAGCCACCTCGCCCGGCCTACTATTTTCACTTCTATTGGCATAGATTAATTTGTGTAGAACATTAATAATGTTTAACAGATCACCATAAAAATCAAACAATGAGGCTGGGCATGGGGGCTCATGTCTGTAATCCCAGCACTTTGGGAGGCCTAGGCGGGCAGATCACCTGACGTCGGGAGTTCACGACCAGCTTGACCAACATGGAGAAACCCCATCTCTACTAAAAATACAAAATTAGCCAGGTGTGGTGGCACATGCCTATAATCCCAGCTACTCGGGAGGCTGAGGCAGGAGAATCACTTGAACCCGGGAGGCAGAGGTTATGGTGAACCGAGATGGTGCCATTGCACTCCAGCCTAGACAACAAGAGTGAAACTCTGTCTCAAAAAAAAAAAAAAAAAAAAAAAAAAATTAAACAATGAGAAAACACAGGACCACCACTCTCCAACTCACTTATATATTCATAATGCCTATGATAGTATCTCTTACAGTAATGGCTTCATAACATCCAAATGAGAATTATCTGGGGCCACTTAAAAATGTGGATTCCTAAACCCCACTCAGATCTACTGAATTATAATCTCTAGTGGTGGAGTGAGGAAAATCTCCCTGCTTAACAAGTACCACAGTGACTATTATGCACACCAAAATTTGTAAATACAACTGGAGCCTCTAAGTAATTGAAAAACACGTTGGTATTCAACCCTGATTCCACTTTAAAATCATCTGAAGGTTTTTGGGTTTTTAAAACAATATTGATGTCCAGTCTCTGCTCCTAGAGAATCTGACTTATTAGGCCTGGCATCAGTATTCTGTTTTGCTTTTGTTTTTCCCCAAAAAGTTCCCCAATGATTCTAATGTGCAGCCAACAGTGGAAAAGCCTAGAACCAGAGACGTGAGAGATGAGCTGAAGAACCTCAAAGAGTCTTTCCCTTGGAATGAAAAAACTGACCTCAAAATGAATCCCTTAAAGGGATATCAGGGACAAATTCTCCAGGATCTCTGCTAAAATGCATCCAACAAGGATTAATTTATTATATTACTATATTTACCTCTTACCTGGAAAAAACAGAAAACAACCCCTAGGGAAAGGCTGTAGGATAAATATGTTTGGATAGATTTCGGGGAGAGGCTGATTTACATATAGTAATTATGGCATTTTGGAACAGGAAGGAGCTGCAGAGATTATTTTATCTACGTGAGGGATGGCCAAACTACACGCCACCTGTTTTTGTATGGCCCACAAGGTAATAATGATTTTAGGCCAGGCGCGGTGGCTCACGCCTGTAATCCCAGCACTTTGGGAGGCTGAGGCCAGGAGTTCAAGACTAGCCTGGCTAACACAGTGAAACCTCGTCTCTATTAAAAATACAAAAATGTGTCGGGTGTGGTGGCGCATGCCTGTAGTCCCAGCGACTCAGGAGGCTGAGGCATGAGAATC
This sequence comes from Rhinopithecus bieti, assembly GCF_001698545.2. Classification (NCBI taxonomy): domain Eukaryota; kingdom Metazoa; phylum Chordata; class Mammalia; order Primates; family Cercopithecidae; genus Rhinopithecus; species Rhinopithecus bieti. The sequence goes on along the minus strand of NW_016807544.1, from coordinate 2,748,852 downwards.
ATTTGAATTCGGGAGATGGAGGTTGCAGTGAACCAAGATTGTACCACTGCACTCCAGCCAGGGCCACAGAGCAGACTCTATTTCAAAAAGAAAAGGCCAGGCGCGGTGGCTCACGCCTGTAATCCCAGCACTTTGGGAGGCCGAGGAGGGTGGATCACGAGGTCAGGAGTTCGAGACCAGCCTGGCCAAGATGGTGAAACCCCATCTCTACTAAAACACAAAAATTAGCTGAGCGTGGTGGCACATGCACGTAATCCTGGCTACTCAGGAGGCTGAGGCAGGAGAATCGCTTGAACCCAGGAGGCGGAGCTTGCAGTGAGCCAGGATCAGGCCACTACACTCCAGCCTGGTGACAGAGAGAGACTCTGTCTCAAAAAAAAAAAAAAAAGAAAAGAAAAGAAAAAAAGGTTTTACATTATTTATTAATTTTAAGAGACAGGTCTCACTATGTTGCCCAGGCTGTAGTGCAGTGGCTATTCACAGGTGCGATCCCACTACTGAGCAACACTGGAGTTTTCACCTGCTCTGTTTCTGACGGGCTGGTTCACCCCTGCTTAGGCAACCTGGTGGTTCCCTGCTCCTGGGAGGTTGCCATATTGATGCTGAACTTAGGGCAGACACACAATTAGCATCATGTGCTGCAGCCCAGAACTCCTGGACTCAAGCAATCCTCCTGCCTCAGCCTCCCGAGTAGCTGGGACTACAGGTACATGCTACTGTGCCCAGTGGTTTTTACATTTTTAAATGGTTGGGGCCAGGCGTGGTGGCTCACGCTTGTAATCCCAGCACTTTGGGAAGCTGGGGTGGGCAGATCACATGAGGCCAAGAGTTTGAGACTAGCCTGGAACATGGCAAAACCCCGTCTCTACTAAAAATACAAAAATTAGCCAGGTGCAGTAGCACATGCCTGTTATCCCGGCTACTCAGGAGGCTGAGTCAGGAGAATCGCTTGAACCCAGGAGGCGAAGGTTGCAGTGAACTGAGGCTGTGCTCCAGCCTGGGCAACAGAGTGAAATTCTGTCTCCAAAAAAAAAGTTGGGTGATGGCTCACTCCTGTAATCCCAGCACTTTGAGAGGCCAGGGCAGGTGGATCCCTTGAGGTCAGGAGTTCAAGACCAGCCTGGGAAACATGGTGAAACCCCATCTCTACTAAAAATACAAAAAATTAGCCATGTGAGGTTACAAAAAATTAGCCGAGGCTCTGTCTGTCTTGAAAAAAAAAAAAAGGTTTGTCAACCCCTAAATCTATACCAGAGTAGTGAAAGAAAGCTTCCAGAGGAACATGATTCTAAGCTATGACTTAAAGGATAAATTAGGTTATCCATAGCAGGTACAATAGAGGAGAATGTTCCAAACAGGTGGGAATAACATAACGGAAAGCCTGAGGTAAAAGAGCAAGGACATTCTGGGAATGGAAAATAGTTCCCTATGGGGTGTAGAGTATGTGGCAGAGGTTGGTTGGGAAATTGGGCAGGAGTGGGTGTCAGGATATAAGTCTGAGAGGCAAGTAGTGAACAGATTATGACGGACCTTCTTCTTTATTTATTTTTTATTTTTTGAGACAGGGTCTTGCTCTGTCACCTAGGCTGGAGTGGCAAGATCACAGCCTCTATGTCCTGGGCCGAAGGAATCCTGTTACCTCCCGAGTAGTTAGGTCCACAGGTTTGTACCACTACAGCCAGGTAGTTTGTTTCTTTTTTGAGAAGGGGTCTCACTCTGTTGCCCAGGCTGGAGTGCAGTGGCACTATCTCGGTTCACTGCAAGCTCCGCCTCCCAGGTTGACGCCATTCTCCTACTTCAGCCTCCGGAGTAGCCAGGACTACAGGCGCCTGCCACCACGCACGGCTAATTTTTTGTGTTTTTTAGTAGAGACAGGGTTTCATTGTGTTAGCCAGGATGGTCTCGATCTCCTGACCTCATGATCCTCCTGCCTCAGCCTCCCAAAGTGCTGGGATTGCAGGCATGAGCCACTGCGCCTAGCCCAGTCAGGCAGTTTTTACATTGTTTGGGAAAGAAAGGGTTTCCCAGCCAGGCATGGTGGCTCATGCCTGTAATCCCAGCACTTTGGGAGGCCGAGGCAGGTAGATCACCAGGTCAGGAGTTCAAGACCAGCCTGGCCAATATGGTGAAACCCTGTCTCTACCAAAAATACAAAAAGTACCTGGGCACTGTGGTGGGCGTCTGTAGTCCCAGCTACTCAGGAGGCTGAGGCAGGAGAACTGCTTGAACCAGGGAGGCAGAGGTTGCAGTGGGCTGAGATCACACCACTGCATTCCAGCCTGGGCGACAGAGCAAGACTCTGTCAAGAAAGAGAGAGAGAGAGGGAGGGAGGGAGGGAGGAAGGAAGGAAGGAAGGAAGGAAGGAAGGAAGGAAGGAAGGAAGGAAGGGAGTCTCCCTATGTTGCCCAGGCTGGTCTTGAACTCCAGGGCTCCAGTGATCCTCCCGCCTTGGCATCCCAAAGATTGAGATTACAAGTTTGAGTCCCTGCACCTGGCCTGTGATGGACCTTATAAATTAGATTGTCAAGTTTGCATTTTACACTGAGGACAATAGGCAGGCAAGTAAGGGTTTGTAGAGGAAAGAGAAAATAAGGAATAATGCCCAGGATAATGCCTCAGGAATTGGATAGGATAAAGACCTTACTGGGATGGGAAACACAGGGGAAGTTAGTGAAAATGGTGGCGTAAGGAACACCGGGTCTGTCCCTCTACAAGGACCATGAATAAATTGGCAGAAACTCACAGAATGATCATTCTCAGACTCCAGCTACTCATCGAAAGCTTGCCACAACCGAGGAAATGCTTACTTAAAAAAAAAACAAAAAAACTGAATCTTCATAGAAGAGCTTTGTGACATTGTAACTTATGCTGGACATTCCCCTGTTCCTCAGCACAAAAGAGACCTTGAAGATGGACTGTGTTCATAGTAAGAGTGCCCAGTACCAGAGGGAGCAGAACAGACATTATACTCAAGAATTTCAGTGTTTGTTTTGATCTGTCTGGTGGGATCACTTGAGCCTAGGAGTTCTAGACCAGCCTTGGCAACACAGACAGACCCTGTCTCAAAACAAAACAAAACAAAACGAAACAAAAAAGGAGGCCAGGTATGGTGGCTCGCGCCTGTAATCCCAGCACTTTGGGAGGCCAGGCGGTGGATCACTTGAGGTCAGGAGTTCCAGATCAGCCTGGCTAACATGGTGAAACCCTGTCCCCACTAAAAATACAAAAAATTAGACAGGTGTGGTGGCATGCGCCTGAAGTCCCAGCTACTCCAGAGGCTGAGGCAAGAGAACCACGTGAACCTGGAAGGTGGAGGTCACAGCGAACTGAGATCCTGCCAGTGCACTGCAGCCTGGGCACCGAGTGAGACTCTGTCTAAAAAAAAAGAAAAAAAAAAAAATAAGGCTAGGCACAGTGGCTCACTGCTGTAATCCCAGCACTTTGGGGGGCCAAGGCAGGTGAATCACTAGGTCAGGAGTTCGAGAGCAGCCTGGCCAACACGCTGAAACCCCATCTCTACAAAAAATACAAAAATTAGCTGAGTATGGTGGCACATGCCTGTAATCCCAGCTACTCGGGAGGCTGAGGCAGGAGAATCGCTTGAACCCGGGAGGCGGAGGTTGTAGTGAGCTGAGATCGCACCACTACACTCCAGCCTGGGCAACAGAGCGAGACTCTGTCTCAAAAAAATAAATAAAAAATAAATAAAGGCCGGGCATGGTGGATTACAACTATAATCCCAGCACTTTGGGAGACCAAGGTGGGAGGATCGTGAGGTCAAGAGATCGAGACCATCCTGGCCAACATGGTGAAACCCTATCTCTACTAAAAATACAAAAATTAGCTGGATGTGGTGGCATGTGCCTCTAGTCCCAGCTACTCAGGAGGCTGAGGCAGGAGAATTGCTTGAACCCTAGAGGCAGAGGTTGCAGTGAGCCAAGATCACACCACTGCACTCCAGCCTGGCAACAGAGTGAGACTCTGTCTCAGAAAATAAAATAAAATATAAATAAAAAGTTTATTAAATGCCATTTTGTTCCCAGGAGAGAGAGAGATATAGATATACTTTTTTTTTTTGAGACAGAGTTTCACTCTTGTTGCCCAGGCTGGAGTGCAATGGCACGATATTGGCTCACTGCAATCTCCGCGTCCCAGGTTCAAGCGATTCTCCTGCCTCAGCCTCCCAAGTAGCTGAGATTACTGGTGGCTGCCACCATGCCTGGCTAATTTTTTGTATTTTTAGTAGAGATGGGGTTTCACCATGTTGGTCAGGCTGGTCTCGAACTCCTGACCTCAGGCGATCCACCCGCCTTGGCCTCCCAAAGTGCTGGGATTACAGGCATGAGCCACCGTGCCTGGCCGCAAGTGAGGTTTTTATTTTTATTTTTTTTAGATAGGGGTCTATCTTGCCCAGGTTGGTCTTGAACTCCTGGGCTCAAGTGATCCTCCCACATCAGCCTCCCTAGTAGTTGGGGTTATAGGCACCTGCCACCACACCAGACCCAAAGGTTCTATCTATACAAACACCACATGTCCCTATGGTCATGTGTTTCACATTCCAAACAGATTTACATCCCAGATGTAGTGGCGCATGCCTGTAGTCCCAGTTACTCACGAGGCTGAGGCAGGAGCATCGCTTGAACCTGGGAGGCAGAGGTTGTAGTGAGCCAAGATCGTGCCACTGCACTCCAGCCTGGGCAACAGAGTGAGACTCTGTCTCAAAAACAAAAACAGTTTACATCCAGAAAACAGGGTTGTGTTTGCCGTTTTTCCCATCATTTTATTTTCTTTATCTTTGGGAAGAGGGAAAAGAGTTATGGGGGAGGGTTCTCACTATGTTGCCCATGCTCTTCTGGAACTCCTGAGCTCAAAGGATCCTGAGGTCTCAGTCTCTTGAGTGGCTGGGATTACAGATATGCACTATCACCGTACCTGGCTAAAGGAAACTCTTTTTTTTTTTTAGACGGAGTTTCCCTCTGTCACCCAGGCTGGAGTGCAATGGCACGATCTTGGCTTACTGCAACTTCCGCCTCCCGGACTTAAGTGTTCTTGTACCTCACCCTCCCCAGTAGCTGGCATTACAAGCAAGTGCCACCACGCCTGGCTAATTTTTGTATTTTTAGTAGAGACTGGATTTTGCCATGTTGGCCATGCTGGTCTCGAACTCCTGACCTCAAGTTATTTGACCACCTTGGCCTCCCAAATTGCTGGAATTACTGGTGTGAGCCACCGTGCCCGGCCAAGGAAACTATTATGGCTCCAAGTTATTATGGGGTAGTCCTAGCTGAAGTCCAATGGCACCATCTCAGCTCACTGCAACTTCTGCCTCCTGGGTTCAAGCAACTTTCCTGCCTCACCCTCCAGAGTAGCTGGGATTACAGGTGTATGCCAACACACCAAGCTAATTTTTTGTATTTTTAGTAGAGATGTGGTTTCACCATATTGGCCAGGCTGGTTTTAAACTCCTGACCTTGTGATCTGCCCGCCTCGGCCTCCCAAAGTTCTGAGATTACAGGCATAAGCCACTGTGCCCGGCCCAGAAATTTAATTTTTTTTTTTTCTTTTTTGAGATGGAGTCTCACTCTGTCACCCAGGCTGTAGGGCAGTGGCACGATCTTGGCTCACTGCAACCTCTGCCTCCCGGGTTCAAGCAATTCCCTGCCTCAGCCTCCTGATTAGCTGGGATTACAAGCGCCCACCACCAGGCCCGGCTAATTTTTGTATTTTTAGTACAGCCCGGGTTTCACCATCTTGGCCAGGCTGGTCTTGAAATCCTGAACTCGTGATCCACTCACCTTAGCCTCCCAAAGTGCTTGGATTACAGGCATGAGCCACTGCGCCCGGCCCTAGAAGTAGTTTTTAGAAAACAATTTCTCAGCCATGTTTCATAATCCAACCATTGGCTCTCTGCCTAGTATTGAAAATATAATTTTCAGCAATTTAATCCTCATATATGGGTCATTATTATGTAGACTTGGTTTTACTAGTGGTTTACTTATGTCCCTGGAATCACAAGGTAAAAAAGTATTGGATTTCAAGTCAGCAGATACAGTCTTGTCCCAGATTTGTCAATAATTTGTTGTGTAACCCTGGCAAGTCACTTAATCTTAGTTTTCTCTCCTGGGTTAACAATTATCAAGATAGAATCACAGTACATTGGAATTGGCAGGGACTTCATTAATTACAATTTCTATTTTGTGGAAAGGTTGAGTGACTTACCCAACTACCTGTATAGTCAGGAGGTTTTCTCTTTTCCCTCCCTCCCTCCCTCCCTTCCTTCCTTCCTTGTTTCTTTCTTCCTTTATTTTGATGGAGTCTATCACTCTGTCGCCCAGGCTGGAGAGCAATGGCGTGATCTCGGCTCACTGCAACCTCCACTCCCGGGGTTCAAGCGATTCTCCTGTCTCAGTCTCTCTAGTAGCTGGGATTACAGGTGCACATCGCCATGCCCGGCTAATTTTTTTTTTTTTGTATTTTAGTAGAGATGGGTTTTTACCGTGTTGCCCAGGTTGGTCTCGAACTCCTGAGCTCAGGTAATCCACACACCTCAGCCTCCCAAAGTGCTAGGATTACAGGTGTGAACCGCCACCACGCCCAGCCTCTTTTTTTTTTTGAGATGGAGTTTTGCTCCATTGCCCAGGCTGGAGTGCAATGGCACAATCTAGGCTCAGTATAACCTCTGCCTCTGGAGTTCAAGTGATTTTCCTGCCTCAGCCTTCAGAGTAGCTGGGATTACAGGCACGTGCCACCATTCCCAGCTAATTTTTTGTATTTTTAGTATAGTCATGGTTTCACTATGTTGGCCAGGACCTCAAGTGCTCTGCTCACCTTGGCCTCCCAAAGTGCTAAGATTACAGACATGAACCACCACGCCAGGCCTTCAGGAGCTTTTCTAGAGCAAGCAGTCAATCTTTGGCAACACAGACCCAGGCTTTCTTTCAATGTTGTTTCAAGAAACAAACAAAAAGTGAAAGCACTAAACAAATATAAGGCCATGAAAAAAGAAAAAAGAAAAAGCCTGATAAATGTTAACCATTAGCCTGCACTGTAGACTGAAAGCTTATCTGAAAATTTATCCCATCTAACGCAAAATAATTTCTTTTTTTTTTTTTCTTTTTTGAGATGGAGTCTCGCACTGTTGCCCAGGCTGGAGTGCAATGGTGTAATCTCAGCTGACTGCAACCTCTGCCTCCCAGGTTCACGTGATTCTCCTGCCTCAGCCTCCCAAATAGCTGGGATTACAGGTGCCCGCTACCACACTCAGCTAATGTTTTGTATTTTTAGTAGAGATGAGGTTTCACTATGTTGGCCATGCTGGTCTCGAACTCCTGACCTTGTGATCCGCCCACCTTGGCCTCCCGAAGTGCTGGGATTACAGGCGTGAGCCACTGTGCCTGGCCCTCAAAGATAATTTCAAATTGAGAAGTTCTGAAACTATAATAGCTTTTTTTTTTTTTTTTTTGAGACAGAGTTTCCCTCTTGTTGCCCAGGTTGGAGTGCAATGGCGCCATCTCAGCTCACCGTAACCTCCGCCTCCCGGGTTCAAGCAATTCTCCTACCTCAGCCTCCCGAGTAGCTGGGATTACAAGTACCCACCACCATGCCCAGCTAATTTTTGTATTTTTAGTGTAGATGGGGGTTTTGCCATGTTGGTCAGGCTGGTCTCGAACCCCCGACCTTAGGTTATCAGCCCACTTCGACCTCCCACAGTGCTGGGATTACAGGCGTGAGCCACCGCACCCGGCCTGAGACATTCTGAAACTATAGAAGGAAAGATCAGAAAACTACTAGGTAGGAAAAAAAATTCATGGTTGGTTTGGAGAATACCCTTGAAGGGTGTTAAGTAAAAATGATAGGAGGCCTTTGTTTTGGACTAAACTCCTGCACCAGGCCCCAAGAGACCTGGCTAAAATAAAAATGGAATCACCCATACTAAAGTTTCACCTCACCAAATCCAAACTAAGCTGTTACCAAACTCTAAGTTGTTATCTGACCTTCAGAGAAATCAGGAAAGAGGGATAAGGACAGCCAATTTCCCAAACAGGCTTGTGTTAAGGTTGCATGATAATGAAGCTCCCTCTGTTGTAATCCTTACACAAAAGAAGTACCCTGAAGTAAGCTGATGTCAACTAATCAGTTATTTTTCTATTGTTCTGTCTTTCTGTCCCCACCTCCCAAGGAAAGTAGCTTAGAAATGACCAATATGGGCGGGGCGCGGTGGCTCAAGCCTGTAATCCCAGCACTTTGGGAGGCCGAGACGGGCGGATCACAAGGTCAGGAGACCGAGACCATCCTGGCTAACATGGTGAAACCCCGTCTCTGCTAAAAAATACAAAAAACTAGCCGGGCGAGGTGGCGGGCGCCTGTAGTCCCAGCTACTTGGGAGGCTGAGGCAGGAGAATGGCGTAAACCCGGGAGGCGGAGCTTGCAGTGAGCTGAGATCCGGCCACTGCAATCCAGCCCGGGCGACAGAGCCGAGACTCCGTCTCAAAAAAAAAAAAAAAGAAATGACCAATATGTCAAGGTCCCATGAGAAGACTGAAAGAAGAGAGAAGAAAGAGGAAAGAAAAGGATGACAAGAAAGAGAAAGAAAGAAAGAAACTAATATGCTCTTTGTTCTTTGCTTTTGCTTCTTTAAGCTTTTCTCTGTCTACAAAGCCAACCTCTCCTGCTCATCAGAACATTCACTCCACTTTCTGGAATGAAGTGTTGTCTAATCCTAGAGTCGCAATAAAGGCAATTGAGATCTTAAAACTAAATTCGTTGTAATTTTGTCCTTTGCCAAAGGGGGGAAAATCAACAAAAACTTCCCAAGAGTACCTATATCCTCTTATCACTTCTTTCTGGTCTTTTCCTTAGTTTTTGAGAAGTGAAATTGGAAAAGTGGAGACTGCCTGTGCTCACACGTTTCTGAGGGAATGGTGTTCAATAGGGTTACTTGAATTCAAATTAATTGACTCGCCATTTCCCACTTATACTAGACATTATTACATCAGTTCTCTAACGTAGCACCATGCCTTTCCCAGTTGCAACCCAAAAGAACGTGCTGAAACCTGCGGATACCACACTCAATGCAAAAACTCCAAGTCCCGAAATCCTCCGTAGCCGGTCCCCACCGCCTCCTCGCAAGAGCAGCCTCTTTCGTACTGGGAGTTGTAGTCATTCAGAGTCTTCCCTTCCGGGATGAGGGGCGAAAGTGCGCCGCGAGGAGCTACATCTCCCAGGAGGCAGTGCGCACTCCGCCCTCGCTGGCGCCGAGCTCCTCCCTCTCTCGCTCCTCCCTTTCTGGGCTGCACCGCTCACGCCTTCCTGTTAGTCCAAGCTGGGAGAAGTTCACTCCGATCAGCTGATCCCAACTGACAACAGGAGAGGAGGAAGCCCGGGAGGCAACGAAGGAGGAGGGTGGCGGAGATGGAGATGAGGATGGATCTGCCGGTGTCCTGAGGAACAGCCTCTGTCCCCACTAGCGCCCTGCGGCCCCCGGACGCCGCCTTGCTGCGGCCGAGCTGCTCCGTGGTGGGATCCCCTGGCCGCGGCGGGCAGGGCAGGGCGGGGAGGGCACGGCCCAGCGCGGGGCGAGTGATCGTCCTGGGGCTCCGGCTGCCCTCGGGAGGAAGGAGGGGCGGGTGCGGCGGGGGTGGGGTGGTATAAACAATGGATTCGGCTCCGGGTTTTGCCGGCGTGGGGGGGATTTTGGGGGACCTTCTTTGTTCTTAGGCTCCGCTCCTGCCCCTCGGGTTGTGGCAGTGGTGTCCGGGTGGAAGGAAGGGTGAGGAGTCCCCGGCTGGGGAGAGGTGTCGAGGTGGGGGCCCGAGTGGGCAAAATGTTTGCTTGACATGGCCAGGGGTAAGGTGTACTTTTAAGGTTGATTTTATATTTTCTCAATTGTGACAAGTTTGATTTTGTTTCTGTTTTGGGGTTGGCTAGGCATGTCTGAGGTTAGAGTGTAAATAAGATCCCCTAGTCACTCCCTTCGCCTTCCTTGTTTATCTAAAAATAAGATTGATAGATTGATTACTGTAGGGGAGGAGTGACTATCAGAAAGGCAGGGCTTTACACCTTGTTGGGGCCTTGGAATGGGGGTCAAGGCTAGTGGGAATTAGGAATATAATTGTCAAAGTGACAAAAGCCCCTTTCTTGCCCCAGTTATCTTTTTTCCTATTTTGAAGTTATTTTTAAGTTAGTTTTAAGTGACAAAGAAAATTACTTGTTTTGATTCACTGCAGGCCTGGCTTTGCCATAGGTCATAGTAGAGGCCTGTTGCTCCTTTTTTTTTTTTTGGTAGTTAGTGAAAGAAGGGACAGAAGAATTACAAAGTAAAAAAATTGTTTTTAAACATGAAATTGTTACTATTGTTTCTAAGTTTAGAGTCCTTAATATATGTCTAACTGGAGTTGAAACAATCCAGTTACAAGGCTAACCGGGTGGGCCCAGGTATTTGATAGATCTAAAGTTTATTATTACATTTTCATTAGCTTTGTACAAGCCTCTCCACTCCTCCCAATTGTGGGATGCATGTGGGGGTGCAGAGGGCTGTCCTTCCAAGTACTACTCACTTAGTGATTTAGATTCTGAATTTAATAACTGAATGAACAGAAAATTCCAGTCTGGGAAATAGAGCAGCAAAGTCTCTTAAATGCCTTGGGCCTAGAGGTGGCGTTTGTTGTCAAGAGGAGGAAGTTTAGCTATAATTTTGAAAATATTTTTTATTTATTTATTTTTTTTTTGAGGGAGTCTCACTCTGTCTTCCAGGCTGGAGTGCAGTGGCAAGATCTCGGCTCACTGCAACCTCTACCTCCCAGGTTCAAGCAATTCTCCTGCCTTAGCCTCCCTAGTAGCTGGGATTACAGGCACCCGCCACCACGCCCAGCGAATGTTTGTGTTTTTAGTAGAGATAGGATTTCACCATGTTGGGCAGAGTGGTCTCGAACTCCTGACCTCAAGTGATCTGCCCACCTCGGCCTCCCAAAGTGATGGAATTACAGGTATGAGCCACTGCGCCTGGCTATATAACAAGCCAGTGTAAGTGTTAAGATAAAAAATGAGATTTCTGGCCAGGTGCAGTGGCTCACGCCTGTAATCCTAGCACTTTGGGAGGCCAAGGCAGGCGGATCACCTGAGGTCAAGAGTTCAAGACCAGCCTGGCCAACATGGTGAAACCCCGTCTCTACTAAAAATACAAAAATTAGCTGGGCGCTGTGGTGGGCGCCTGTAATCCTAGCTCCTTGGGAGGCTGAGGCAGGTGAATCACCTGAACTTGGGAGGCGGAGGTTGCGGTGAGCCGAGACTGTCCCATTGCACTCCAGCCTGGGCAACAAGAGCAAAACTCTGTCTCAGAAAAAGAAAAAAAAAAAAAGTAATGAGATTTGTCTCAGCAGTTTTGGGCTAGTATTTAATTTAGTCACAATTTTTTTTTTTTTTTTTTTTTTTTTAAGGTGCACTTCCGTTTTTTGGATGATTGAAATCCTTTTCCTTCCCCTATTCTAGGTATCCCCTGAAATACTGACTTCAGGTCGAATTATATTGAAAAGCTCCTGACCACTTTCTTTCGTTACCAAAACTTTGTAGCTGATATCCAACTGGTGAACCCACCACCCTGAACCCATCAGACCTCTCTCAGCCATAAAAGACCCTTCCAAGTCAATTTTGACCACATCTTTGCTTACACTTTATGGAGGATGAAACCATTAAACCAAATCAACGTTGCTGCTAATACAAGAGTCTTGGAGGCAGCAAATTAAAAATTTGAACATTTGTTTGTCCAGAGCTATAACAGGAGGACATGAAAGGTGTTCTTTTTTAAAGTGTTCAGAACCCTGGGGAGGTTTTGTGCAGTCTTCAGACTCAAATCTTTGTCTTCACTCCTGGGGCAAGCTCAGTGACTTGTTATATGGTGGGTGTGTTTCCTTACCAGTGTGAGTATGAGTACCCAGACATCCCCAGCAGAGAAGGGCCTGAATCCGGGGCTGATGTGCCAGGAAAGTTACGCCTGCAGCGGGACTGATGAAGCTATCTTTGAGTGTGATGAGTGCTGCAGTCTGCAGTGTCTCCGCTGCGAGGAGGAGCTCCATCGGCAGGAGCGCCTGAGAAACCATGAGCGGATAAGACTCAAACCTGGCCATGTCCCTTACTGTGACCTCTGCAAGGGTCTCAGTGGGCATTTACCAGGTGTTAGGCAGAGGGCAATCGTGAGGTGCCAGACCTGCAAAATCAACTTGTGCCTGGAGTGCCAGAAGAGGACTCATTCTGGGGGTAACAAAAGGAGACACCCTGTTACTGTGTACAATGTCAGTAATCTCCAGGGGTCACTGGAGGCAGAAGAGATGGATGAGGAGACCAAGAGGAAGAAGATGACTGAGAAGGTTGTGAGTTTCCTCCTAGTAGACGAAAATGAAGAAGTTCAGGTAAGCACATGGGTATAGTGGGATTCATGTGTAGTGGAGCAGATCTGTTGTTGGAAGGCAGCTCTCAAAAACCAATGTCCGAGAGGAGATCACATTTTAATCATTAAAAGGCAAGACCTCTGGAGGCTTTAGCTGCTTGGAGTCAGATTTAGTTACCAGCTGCATGACCTCTGGTCGAATTACTTTCCTTCTCTGAGCCTTAGCTTTTTCATCTATAAAATGGGGGATAGCCTACTTCATTGAGTTGTGAGGTTGAAATGAGACAGTGTTTGTAGAGCCTGTCGCATAATAAATGGTCAGTGTATATGGTAGCTGTTGTTAGTATTAATTGTAGCATTATTAGAACTGATTTAAAATACTTCAGAATGAGAGCACCCTGGCAAGCCATGAGTAAATGTTAGTGATGCAGGACTGTATCTATCCAGGGAAATACACACTAACATTGGATTTCATGGGAGTGCTAGGTAATAAGGCATAAACCTGCTATCTCGATTTAGACAGGCAGGTCTTTAAAAAGTGGCTTTTAATAAGGACAATATTATTTCCAGATGGTCTCTTCTTATACATACATATATATACATATATATACACATATATACACGTGTATATATATGTGTGTGTGTGTGTGTGTATATATATATATATTTTTTGAGGTGGACTCTTGCTCTGTCACCCAGGCTGGAGTGCAGTGGTGCCATCTCGGCTCACTGCAACCTCTGCCTCCTGGATTCAAGCTATTTTCCTGCCTCAGCCTCCCGAGTAGCTAGGATTGCAGACGCGTGCCATCATGCCTGGCTAATTTTGAATTTTTAGTAGAGATGGGGTTTCACCATGTTGGCCAGGTTGGTCTCGAACTCCTGACCTCAAGTGATCCACCCACCTTGGCCTCCCAAAGTGTTGGGATTACAGGCATGATCAGCTGGTCTCTTCATATTTTCTTGTATAGGTTTCTGATCAGTAAAAGCCAGTGAGGGCATCTGGGAGTACAGAATGACTAGGGGATATTTGGCTTGAGTCTGAGTTGGGGAGATGGTAGTGTGACAGCTAGGCAAGATTGGGGAAGGGGTAGTATAATGTTTATACTTTTGAATGAAGGTAGTGTAGTGTCTATACTTTTCTTCTGAGTGGGCTTTCAAGTGAAGTTTGCTTGAATTCACATCCTTGTTTACCAATCACTGTATAGCCAAGGGTAAGTGATAAAAGTCCTTTCCATTCCTAATCTTTTTGAGTCCTATCAACAATCCTGTAAAGTAGAAGTAAAACTGAGGCACAGCTTAAATGATTTTTATCACAGTCTGGCACATGGTATCCAGTACCAGTTCGTTGTAGTCAGTATCACTGTTGAGTATCTGTGGTTCATTGACTCAGTACTTTTGATGGTGATGACTCCTTCAGTTTTCAGTTTGGAGGGGAGTACCTATGTAAGTTACCATTTGAGAGGCTCCCTAATTACCCACCTAATATTTTTCTTCTGTACTTTTTTCCTCCTTGGATAAGCTGATGGAAATGAATTACATCATGATTCCTATGTACTTCCATTGTCAGCTAAATACTTTGCTAACACAGACTTTTCTTTATTGGTTTGAGAGGAACAAATAGTTATGGAAGAGTGACCCAGATCCCATTCCGCGTCCCTTGTTAGCAATAATGTCTTCATTATGGATTATGCTCTAATTGGGCGACATTGTGGACTAAATCTTTTATAAATGGAACACTTGGATTTTGGATGATTCTTGGTGGTTTTGCTATCAGTTCTCTGTAATGTCAGCTTTTGGAAAGTCATAGTTTGGTTGTTGCCACTTTTGTCAAATGAGGGGAAGCTTTGGGATGGACTAGTAACCCTCATGGATTGCATTGGCACCTTTAAAAAGAATGTTTTTTTGGGGAGGAGGATGTGTATTTTTTTCTTTTTTGTAGCATTGATACATGTTCCTTAGTTGAGAATTAAGAGATAAAGAAGTGTAATGAAGAAGATAAATCTAACTACCCAGAGATGATATTGGTCCTTCATCTTTATTTCTTGTATGTAATATGTATATAATTGGATTATTTGTAAAGATTCTTCCCACATTTCCTCCCTTCATAAACATTAACCACTTCCCAGGATATAACAGTTTGTTAATTGCAAGCAGCATTCTTGGGACTGATGGTATAGACATAGAATTCTTTGATTTTAGGTGATTTGTTCTCATAGAGTCATAAATGGAGAAATACTTAAAATATCTAGTTCAGTTTTCTAATAGTGAATGTTCAAAACAATTAGATGATTGACATAAATCTAGGTTATAACTTAGGTTAGATTGTGAACTTCTGGAGAGCAGGACCATGTTTCATGGCGTATACCATGTACAATGGTAAACACATTGTCAGTGCATAAATACTTACTAATGGGTGTTGTCACATCTACACTTCAGTTGTTTTTTTTTTTGGAGACAGAGTCTCACTCTGTCCCCCAGGCTGGAGTGCCATGGCATGATCTTGCCTCACTGCAACCTCTGTCTCCCAGGTTCAAGCGATTCTCCTGCGTCAGCCTCCTGAGTAGCTGGAACTACAGGCATGCACCACTTGCCTGGCTAATTTTTGTGTTTGTTTTAGTAGAGACGGGGTTTCTCTATATTGACCAGGCTAGTCTCGAACTCCTGACCTCAAATTATCCACCCGCGTCAGCCTCCCAAGGTGCTGGGATTACAGGCATGAGCTACCATGCCCAGCCAACTTCAGTTTTTAAAAAATGGATATCAAGGCCAGGCATGGTAGCTCATGCCTGTCATCCCAGCACTTTGGGAGGCCCAGGCAGGTGGATCACCTGAGGTCAGGAGTTCGAGAGCAGCTGGGCCAACATGGTCAAACATCGTTTCTACTGAAAATAAAAAAAAAATTAGCTAGGCATGGTGGCTCACGCCTGTAATCCCAGTACTTTGGGAGACCGAGGCGGGTGGATCACAAGATCAGGAGTTTGAAACCAGCCTGACCAACATGGTGAAACTCCATCTCTACTGAAAATACAGACTGAGCGGGGTGGCTCACACCTATAATTCCAGCACCTTGGGAGGCCAAAGCAGGTGGATCATGAGGTCAGGAGTTTGAGACCAGCCTGACTTGGCCTCCCAAAGTGCATGGATTACAGGTGTGAGCCGCTGTGCCCAGCCTCCTTTCCTTTCTTTTTTCCCTTTTTTTTTTTGAGATGGAGTTTCACTCTGTTGCCCAGTCTGGAGTGCAATGGCATGATCTCAGCTCACTGCAACCTCTGCATCCCGGGTTCAAGTGATTCTCCTGCCTCAGCCTCCCAAGTAGCTGGGATTACAGGTGCACACCACCACGCCCTGCTAATTTTTGTGTTTTTAGTAGGGACCGGGTTTTGCATGTTGGCTAGGATGGTCTCCAACTCCTGACCTCCTACCCTGGCCTCCCAAAGTGCTGGGATTACAGGCATGAGCCACCATGCCTGGCTCCTGCTTTTTTTTCTTAAAGCAGTCACCATTTTTTTTTTTTTTTTTTTGAGACGGAGTCTTGCTCTGTCACCCGGGCTGGAGTGCAGTGGCCGGATCTCAGCTCACTGCAAGCTCCGCCTCCCGGGTTCACGCTATTCTCCTACCTCAGCCTCCCGAGTAGCTGGGACTACAGGCGCCCACCACCTCGCCCGGCTAGTTTTTTGTATTTTTAGTAGAGACGGGGTTTCACCGTG
>NW_016807544.1:2726137-2732663 GCF_001698545.2 Rhinopithecus bieti | reverse complement strand
CCTGACCTCGTGATCCGCCCGTCTCGGCCTCCCAAAGTGCTGGGATTACAGGCTTGAGCCACCGCGCCCGGCCAGCAGTCACCATTAACGATGAACTGTGGCCAGGCGTGGTGGCTCACCCCTGTAATCCCAACACTTTGTGAGGCCGAGGCTGGCGGATCACAAGGTCAGGAGCTCGAGACCAGTCTAGCCAACATAGTGAAACCCCGTCTCTACTAAAAATACAGAAAATTAGCCTGGTGTGGTGGTGTGTTCCTGTAATCCCAGCTACTTGGGAGGCTGAGATTGCACCATTGCACTCCAGCCCCGGTGACAGTGCGAGAGGCTGTCTGAAAAAACAAACAAACAAAACAAAAAACAGTGAACTGCGTGCCCTGTAGAATTTTTTCATGTTTATTTATCCTTTCCTTTCCGTTCCTTTGTTTTTTTTTTTTTTTTTGAGATGGAGTCTCACTCTGTTGCCCAGGTGCTGGAGTGTGGTGGCACAATCTTGGCTCACTGCAACCTCCGCCTTCTGGGTTTGAGCAATTCTTCTGCCTCAGCTTCCCAAGTAGCTGCGATTACAGGTGTGTGCCACCATGTCCAGCAAATTTTTGTGTTTTTTGTAGAGATGGGGTTTCACCATGTTGGCCAGGATAGTCTTGATCTCTTGACCTCATGACCTGCCCGCCCTGGCCTCCCAGAGTGCTAGGATTACAGGTGTGAGCCACTGCGCCTGACATAAATTTTCTTTTTTTTTTTTTTTTTGAGACAGAGTCTTGCTCTGTTGCCCAGGCTGCAGTGCTGTGGTACGATCTTGGCTCACTGCAACCTCCATCTCCTGGGTTCAAGCGATTCTCCTGCGTCAGCCTCCCAAGTAGCTGTGATTGCAGGCACCACCACCACGCCTGGCTAATTTTTGTATTTTTAGTAGAAGCGGGGTTTCACGATGTTGGTCAGGCTGGTCTTGAACTCCTGACCTTGTGATCCACCTGCTTCGGTCTCCCAAAGTGTTGAGATTACAGGCATGAGCCACCGCGCCCGGCTCTGGCCTAAACTTTCTAATTAAACTTGATTGTGGCCAAAAGCAGCAGCTCACCAATTCTTTATGGCTGCTGTGAGAATCTGATGAACCATAGCTCTGCATAAATGTATTATTATTTATCATTATCAAAGTGTTATTGATGATCTTCCTCATAGCAGTAAAGAGTCTATCAGTTAGGTTCTGATTTTGTTTTTCTTCTCATGTTTCTAGGCATTTGTGGGTTTTGAGCATTTTGAGCCTTTTCAATTTATTTAGTACATAGGGATTTTTTTTTTTTTTAGATGGGGTCTTGCTGTGTTGCCCGGGCTGGCCTTGAATTCCTGGGCTCAAGCAATCCTTCCACTTCAGCCGCCCAAGTAGCTGGGACTACAGGTGGGCACCACGGTGTCCGGCCCATAGATAGAGGTTATTTTAGCACCTTGTAGACTGTAACCCTTGTGTGTGGTCTCCTCAAATTCTATGGCCTAGAGTCTCCTAAGATTTTTGTGTATGATTTGAGTACTATTCAGTTTCTTTTAGAAAATGTAAAAGCACAAAAAGCTTCCTTTGAGAGTGAACATTTTATCATTACCTTGTCATGTGAGTGTGTACTATAGTGGTGAATTTGAGGAGAGACTGACTTTTGGTCTCAGAAGTAGAAAGTCACCTGTGGCTCCTAAATGGACACATTTGACCTGCTGGCCAAAGACATCCATTAATTCATCACAATTTTTGCGCATGTATTATGTGCCAGGAACTTTTTTTTTTTTTGAGATGGAGTCTCTGTTACCTAGGCTGAAGTGCAGTGGCACGATCTTGGCTCACTGCAACCTCCGCCTCCGGGGTTCAAGTAGTTCTTCTGCCTCAGCCTCCTGAGTAGCTGGGATTACAGGTGTGCGCCACCACGCCAGGCTAATTTTTTTGTATTTTTTTTTTGAGACAGAGTCTCGCTCTGTCGCCCGGGCTGGAGTGCAGTGGTGCTATCTCGGCTCAATGCAAGCTCCGCCTCCCGGGTTCATGCCTTTCTCCTGCCTCAGCCTCCCGAGTAGCTGGGACTACAGACGCCCGCCACGTCGCCTGGATAGTTTTTTGTATTTTTTTAGTGGAGACGGCGTTTCATCGTGTTAGCCAGGATGGTCTCGATCTCCTGACCTCGTGATCTGCCCGTCTCGGCCTCCCAAAGTGCTGGGATTACAGGCTTGAGCCACTGCACCCGGCCATTTTTTTGTATTTTTAATAGAGATGGGGTTTCGCCATGTTGGTCAGACTGGTCTTGAACTCGTGACCTCATGATCTGCCTGCCTTGGCCTCCCAAAGTGATGGGATTACAGTCATGAGCCACTGCACCCAGCTGTGCCAGGCATTTCTTATGTTCTGGGAATACATGGTTAATAAGACATGGTCCATTACTTCATAAAGCTTACTATTCAAGTGGGGAAAGCAGATTTCACACATGTAAACACCTGAGAGAGTGATTTGGAAACCTCTTTGGCAGGATGGTCAGAGAAGGTCTTATTGTAGAGGTGACTTTTTTTTTTTTTTGAGACGGAGTCTTGTTTTGTCACCTAGGCTGGAGTGCAGTAGCGCAATCTCACCTCACTGCAACCTCTGCCTCCCGGGTTCAAGGGATTTTTCTTCCTCAGCCTCCTGAGTAGGTGGGATTACAGGCACCCGCCACCATACCTGACTAATCTTTGTGTTTTTAGTAGAGATGGGGTTTTGCCAAGTTAGCCAGGCTAGTCTTGGACTCCAGACCTCAGGTGATCCGCCCACCTCAGCCTCCCAAAGTGCTGGGATTACAGGCATGAGCCGCTGCCCCTGGCTTGCAGAGGTGATTTTTAAGCAGAGATCTGATGGGTAATGCTAATGTGGTATGTAGACCTCCAGATAGAGGGAATGGGAACAAAATGAAAGTTGGATGGCATGTTTGAGGCTAGAAAGAATGCCAGTGTGGCTGGAGTGAGCTGGCAGAGAATAGTAAGGAAAGAGGTGCAGAGGGAAGCAGGTTCCAGAGCATAGGAGGCCGTGCAGGCTGTAGAAGTAAGCGGATTTTATTTTAAGGGTGATGGGAGACACCAGACTGCTTTATGCTAAGAAGTCACAGGACCCGATAGAAGCTGTAGTGACCTGATAAGAGACTGATGTATAGACTAGATGGCAGTGACTGTAGAGGGACAGGAAGGAAGGCAGGGAGACCACTTAGGAGGCTGTTGCAGAGGGTGAGGAAAGAAATGGTATAGATTTGATGTTACTGAGATGGGGGAAATGGAGAGACTGATGAATTTTGGACAAAGTTCATAGGTAAAATAGGAGTGCTGATATGTTGGATGGAGGAGTGAGGGAGTAAGGGAACTCAGTGGTGACTTGTAGGCGTTTGGTTTGTACAAATAACACTTGCTTATTTAAGACACCAGGTTTTATTGTGTGAAATTGATAAAACTAAGTCTTTAAGAACCTGATTGATACAAAAAAGAGAGATAAATTAGTCTCATTTGTATTATCTAACACAGTGGTTGTCAATCAGGAGCGATTTTGTTCCCTCAAGGGACATTTGGCAATGATTGGAGACATCTTTGGTTGTCACAACAGAGCTTTGAGGGGAATATGCTACTGAATAGTGCATAGAGGCCAGGGTGCTACTTAAAACCACAGGCAGGACATAGGGCAGCCCCCGACAGAAGGAGTTTATCTGGTGGTATAAAAGGTCAGTAGTGCTGAGATTGAGAAAGTGATGGATCTGACAGATGAAGGTTTAGTCTAACAGGACATCTGGACACTAGTGAAGTGGAAAATATATAAGGGACAAAAAAATTGAACCAAACATCAGTTTTTCCTTCATCTTTTTTTTTCTTTTTTCTTTTGAGACGGGGCCTTACTCTGTTGCCCAGGCTGGTTTCTACCTCTTGGGCTCATATAATCCTCCTGAGGTCTCCCAAACTGCTGGGATTACTGTACCTCGTCTTTTTCCTCCCTCTTTTAGTTCTGTCTGCTCCTAAAGTAATTTAGCTGGTGAAGTCAGCATTCTCTTTAGACATATTTTGTAACCTCTCTGATGAAATGGTTAAGACTTTCTGAGTTGTATTCATTGATCTTTTTTTTTTTTCTTTTTTGGGGACTGGAGTTTTGCTCTTGTTGCTCAGGCTGGAGTGCAGTGGCGCAATCTTGGTTCACTGCAACCTCTGACTCCTGGGTTCAAGTGATTCTCCTGCCTCAGCCTCCTGAGTAGCTGGGATTACAGGTGCCCAACACCACACCTGGCTAATTTTTAGTAGAGACGGGGTTTCACCATTTTGGCCAGGTTGATCTCGAACTCCTGACCTCAGGTGATCCACCAGCTTTGGCCTCCCAAAGTGCTGAGATTACAGGCATGAGCCACTGCGTCTAGCCGTATTCATTGATTTTTCTAGCCTCAGTGGAACCGTGCTAGGAAAACCAAAGGACTTACAGATCCTTTATTTATTTATTTATTTATTTATTTTTGAAATGGAGTCTTGCACTGTTGCCCAGGATGGAGTGCAGTGGCACAATCTTGGCTCACTACAAGCTCCGCCTCCCAGGTTCAGGCCATTCTCCTGCCTCAGCCTCCCGAGTAGCTGGGACTACAGGTGCCCGCCACCATGCCCTACACTTAGAGCATGAGAGGCCTCTTAGAGCATGCCCTTTTTTGTCCTTTTAGTAGAGACGGGGTTTCACTGTGTTAGCCAGGATGGTCTCCATCTCCTGACCTCATGATCCACCCACCTTGGCCTCCCAAAGTGCTGGGATTACAGGTGTGAGCCACCGCGCCCGGCCCAGATCCATTATTTAGAGCTTGTAATAAATAAATGATTCATGCTGATGAGCCATCTGTAATCTCTTGAAGCCAGAGGCAACACCTTAGCACATAAGTTAAAGGTCAGAAGAATAGGATTTCTGGTAGTTAGAGTTCTTAGTGGAGGAAGAGGATAGAATTTTCCCATCTCTTGGGTCTTGTGTGGGAGTCAGACATCGCATTTTATTAGAATGTTAACCTGTCAGGAGAAGAAAGGTGAAACAGTAAAAGGCATTTGTTTTCTTTGTTCTTGTGTTTTTATTTTTTATTTATCTATTTATTTTTGAGATGGAGTCTCGCTCTGTTGCCAGGCTGGAGTACAGTGGCGCGATTTCAGCTCACTGCAATCTCCACCTTTTAGGTTCAAGCAATTCTCCTGCCTCAGCCTCCCGAGTAGCTGGGACCACAGGCGCCCACCACCACACCTGGCTAATTTTTGTTTTTTTAGTAGAGACGGGGTTTCACCATATTGGCCAGGCTTGTCTTGAAATCTTGGCCTCAGGTGATCCGCCCGCCTCGGCCTCCAATGTGCTGGAATTACAGGCGTGAGCCACCGAACCTGGCGATTCTTGTGTTTTTAAAAAGACGCTGTACAACCATCCCATTCTCCTCTGTCTCATTTCTACCAAACTTACCTGCGAGTGTCTTCTTTCTGAGAGAGCAGAGTAGCAAACTGACAAGAACTTCCACCTGTTCCACCTTCATGCTGATTGTTTCTGACTGGAACATTAGGAGAGCCAAGGGCCTTTTTATGCCCAAAGACTCTTGAAGCTGAGGCCTCTCTTGCTCTAAGTGTAGGTTGGTAAAGAAGCTCAGTGACCCAGGAGTGGTCAGTAAGAGGCTAAGGGAATGTTCACATGGGGCCGACCCTCTCTAAAATGGGAGCCAGAGATGAGACTCTTCGTCCTTCCCTTCAGCAAAGTCATTGGTGGACATCCTCTCATTGGGACCACTTCTTTTTTTTTGGAGACAGAGTTTCACTCTTGTCGCCTAGGCTGGAGTGCAATGCTGCGATCTTGGCTCACTGCAACCTCTGCCTCCTGGGTTCAAGTGATTCTCTTGCTTCAGCCTCCTGAGTAGCTGGGATTACAAGTGACTGCCCCAACACCTGGCTAATTTTTGTATTTTTAGTAGAGACAGGGTTTCATCATGTTGGCCAGGCTGGTCTCAAACCCCTGACTTCAGGGGATCTACCTGCCTTGGGCCTCCCAAAGTGGTGGGATTACAGGCATGAGCCACCACGCCCGGTGAGATTGCTTCTATAAGAAGACTCATTGTATAGCTTGGCGGCTTCACTTGTTTACAGTCCCAGAAGAGTGCGGCTCAGAATACTGGGACTTGACTAAAAGATACATTATTCTAGTGGAGTTCAGGAATGGAAAATAGCAGGCTGGACTCAGTGGCTCATGCCTGTAATCCCAGCACTTTGGGAGGCTGAGGCAAGTGGATCACTTGAGGTCAGGAATTCGAGACCAGCCTGGCTAACATGGCAAAACCCCGTGTCTACTAAGTCAGCTAAGCGTGGTGGCAGGCACCTGTAGTCCTAGCTACTCAGGAGGCTGAGGCAGGAGAATCACATGAACCCAGGAGGCAGAGGTTTCCTCTGCTATTTCTTGTCTCCCTTCCTTTCTTTCTGCCTTCCTTCCTTCATTTCCTTCCTTCCCTTTCCTTCCCCTTCCTTCCCCTGTCCCTCCCTCCCTCCCTCCCTCCCT
>NW_016807544.1:2722017-2725714 GCF_001698545.2 Rhinopithecus bieti | reverse complement strand
CCTCCCTCCCTCCCTCCCTCCCTCCCTTCCTTCCTTCCTTCCTTCCTTCCTTCCTTCCTTCCTTCTTTCCTTCCTTCCTTCCTTCTTTCAGATGGAGTCTCACTCTGTCACCCAGCTGGAGTGCAGTGGCACCTTCTTGGCTCACTGCAACCTCCGCCTCTCGGGTTCATGCAATTCTTCTGCCTCGGTCTCCTGAGTAGCTGGGACTACAGGCGCTTACCACCATGCCCAGCTGATTTTGTATTTTTAGTGGAGATGGGGTTTTGCCATGTTGGCCAGGCTGATGTCGAACTCCTGACCTCAAGTGATCTGCCTGCCTCGGCCTCCCAAAGTGCTGGGATTACAGGCATGAGCCACTGCACCCAGCCCTGTATGGGAATTCTTTACCACAAACTGGCCATGCTGGTCTGCCACATGTCCATGCCACTTCTATCTTAGGCTTGTCTGCCGTTCACTTTCTTGGCCCTGTTCTTGGCTTTCTGGTCTAGGATAGCTTCCTGGGGCTTGTTCTTTCCAGCTCCTCTGAGATTGGCTGGTAGATAACATAACAGGAGGAAATCCTTCAGGACTTCATTCTGGTCAGTAGATCGTGGCCAGAGGGATCATCATCTTTCAAATTGTTGAATTTTCCCATTTTTCTCTTCCAATGGCCAGAGTATTATAATGTAAGGACTAATTTTGGTACAGTGGCCGGTTAGCCCTTTGGCAAGTTCTGGTCAGAACATGAATATATCTATTACTGGTTTCTTAGGTGTCATATAAATATAACAATTAAAAAAAGATCTTAGGAGCTGTCAAAATTATAACCAATAGTTGGGTTAGTAGCAGGGCCTCGTCCTCCGTTGTTGCCTTTAATGCAAGAAACTCAAGTAGAAGCCCCTTTTGTTTAGTGGTAGTGGTAGAGGGGAAGGCATTGTATGGCATTTACTGGGAAACATAGGGTTGAGGATGACTCAGACCAAAAGAAAGATGAAAGAAACCGTATTATGTGCCTTCAGTTTCTGCTCAGTGTCTTGTGAGCTTTTTCAGCCTGGGGATCATTCAGTTACAACAGACTCTTGGCATTTAACTTGATAGGCTATTTTGTTTTAGTACAAGGATGTTTAAAATTTGACCCATGTAAGCCATCGAAACCACCGTGAGTCAGCTTTTTAGAGAACCTGTCTTTAACTACTTTAAGTTACCTCCAGTTTGCATGGTTCTGTTTTTTGTTTTTGTTTTTTTTTTTCCCCTGGCCTGTCAATTCCTTGAAGTGATTGATTTTTCTGGAATCGAGCAGGCATTTGGCTTTTTGAGCCAGGATTAACATAATAGACATATTTCTTATTAATTTGACCTTCAGTGTTTTCCTGTGGGTGCATCTACTGGCCGAGCCACCCTTGAGTTTATCCGGGAGATTATATAGGGCAGACGCACTTCTGATGGCTGGTCAGACTTTTCTGGGGAGTCTTCCCTGCTTTGGGAGGAGCTCTCTCATGAGATCATTTCTATGTGAGGTTAGAACTGCTAAGTATTGAACACATTTGCTTGATGGGAAATCGGAGGAAAGATGTGGGGAGACTGTGAAGAAGGGAAGAAAAACAAGGGTAAAGAAGTTTCAGGCAAGAGGAGTTGGAAAGACCTATGGAAAGAGACACAGGAGGAGCTTTTGAAGGTGGGGAAGGTTGGATGCTTCCCTGGAGAATGTTTTGTTCATTTTCCCCCTTTTTTTTTTTGAGACGGAGGTTCGCTCTTGTTGCCCAGGCTGGAGTGCAATGGTGCAATCTTGGCTCACTGCAGCCTGGGTTCAGCTGGGATTACAGGTGTGCCACCATGCCTGGCTAATTTTTGCATTTTTAGTAGAGACAGGGTTTCACCATGTTGGCCAGGCTGGTCTCGGAGTCCTGATCTCAGGTGATCTACCCACCTTGGCCTCCCAAAGTGTTGGGATTACAGGCATGAGCCACTGCATCTGGCTCCTTTTGCCCCTCTTTTCAGTGGCTTTTGGCTAGCATTGAAGAGGCTCTGTTGACTGGTTTATATGGTCAGCTTGGTCATAGTTGGAGTTCTTGGGGCAGAGATGTTTTCCAGACATACATAAGTAGCTGATCTCTGGCTTGACTTCACTGGAGGATAATTGGACTTCCAGGTAGCTTCCAGAATTTTTGGTCCCTTCCTGATTTTCTTCTTCTTCTTTTTTTTTTTTTTTTTTTTGAGATGGAGTCTTGCTCTGTCGCCCAGGCTGGAGTGCAGTGGCTGGATCTCAGCTCACTGCAACCTCCGCCTCCTGGGTTCTCACCATTCTCCCACCTCAGCCTCCTGAGTAGCTGGGACCACAGGCGCCCGCCACCTCGCCCGGCTAATTTTTTGTATTTTTAGTAGAGACGGGGTTTCACCGTGTTAGCCAGGATGGTCTCGATCTCCTGACCTTGTGATCCGCCCGTCTCGGCCTCCCAAAGTGCTGGGATTACAGGCTTGAGCCACCGCGCCCGGCCCTGATTTTCTTCTTAATGAGACTAGGTTATTGCTGTCTTTCCCAGGAAATTTGACTCTAGATGTTAGAATACTTGAAAGAACTGCCAGAGCCTGGTTCTGGCATGAAGTCACAGACCCTCAGGTTCAAGTGAAGGGGCAGCATGATACTGCGCAATCCAGCATTCAAAGTATTCTAGAAGTTCTTCTACTTTCCAGCTCAATCCCTTCTGTCTCATGAATATGTTATCTACATAGCTAAACTCATCTCTCATAACTTTTTCTTTCAAAGCGCTCAATACAGTTTATGTGTATCATTCTACAGCAGTCGTAAATATTTATTGAATTGTCAATTGCGTGCTTTGTGAGTTTCAGTAATATCTCTGAACAAATGATTTAAAGTGAAGACTCAGAGATTAAATGAGACTAGGGAGGGATGGCAGAGGCCTTCATTCCCTGGAATGAAGCTCTCTTTTCTGTTTATCTCTGAGTAGAGGCTTTTTGGGGATTCCACCGTTCTCTTTTTTTTGAGATGAAATCTCCCTCTGTTGCCAGGCTGGAGTGCAGTGGCACTATCTCGGCTCACTGCAATCTCCGCCTCCTGGGTTCAAGCAATTCTCCTGTCTCAGCCTCCCAAGTAGCTGGGACTACAGGCACACACCACCACATCCAGCTAATTTTTTTATTTTTAGTAAAGATGGGGTTTCGTCACATTGGTCAGGCTGGTCTGGAACTCCTGACCTCAGGTGATCCACCCGCCTCAGCCTCCCAAAATGCTGGGGTTACAAGCATGAGGCACCGTACCTGGCTCCATGGTTCTTTTTGCATCCCCATTCTGGCCTAGTGACTCATGGGTTTAGTTTGTAATTGGTAGGTCATTGGGTGCTCTATAATTTTTTTCCCTATGTCTCAGTTAACTGTTACCTAGATCTGTGATATTTACAGACAACCTACCTACCTCTTCCCCTTTTCCTTTCTTTCTCTCCCTACTTTCCCTTTGCTTCTCCCCAACCCTCCACTTGTTTCATGAATTAAGAAATTAAATCAGTGGGATTCAGGCATGAACTACAGTGCCCAGCTATTTTTAAATTTTTAATAGAGACGGGGTCTTGCTATGTTGCCCAGACTGGTCTCAAAGTCCTGGCCTCACATGATCCTTATGCCTCAGCCTCCCAAAGTGGTGGGATGACAGACGTGAGCCACCACACTGGGCCATATCATTCTTTTGAAAAGATTGAATGTTTTC
>NW_016807544.1:2673649-2719844 GCF_001698545.2 Rhinopithecus bieti | reverse complement strand
GCTAATTTTTGTATTTTTAGTAGACATGGGGTTTCTTCATGTTGATCAGGCTGGTCTCAAACGCCTAGCCTCAAGTAATCCACCTGCATCGGCCTCCCAAAGTGCTGGCCACCAACACCTTTTTTTTTTTTTTTTTGAGACGGAGTTTTGCTCTTGTTGCCCAGGCTGGAGTGCAATGGCGTGATCTTGGCTCACCGTGACCTTTGCCTCCTGGATTCAAGCGATTCTCCTGCCTCAGCCTCCCGAGTAGCTGGGATTACAAGCATGCACCACCACACTCAGCTAATTTTGTATTTTTAGTAGAGAAGGGGTTTCTCCACGTTGGTCAGGCTGGTCTCGAACTCCCGACCTCAGGTGATCTGCCTGCCTCGGTCTCCCAAAGTGCTGGGATTACAGGCGTGAGCCACTATGCCTGGCCAATTTTTTGTATTTTAGTAGAGACAGTTTCACCATGGTGGCCAGCCTAGTCTCCAACTCCTGACCTCAGGTGATCCTCCCACCTCTGGCCTCCCAAAGTTCTGGGATTACAGGCATGAGCCACTGTGCTGGCCTAGGTTTCTTTTTTAATTCAAAAGATATATCCTTTTGAGGGAGGGAGTGGTAAGTATTGAATAAGGATCCTCCTTGTTCAATCATCCCTATTTCTCTCTCTCTCTCTCTTTTTTTTTTTTTTTGGAGACATGGTCTTGCTCTGTTGCCTAGGCTGGAGTGCAGTGGCACCGTCATAACTCAAGCAATCCTCCCACATCAGCCTCCCAAGTAGCTGGGACTACCGGCACTCACCACCACACCCAGCTAATTTTTGTATTTTTAGTGGAGACAGGGTTTCACCATGTTGGTCAGGCTGGTCTCAAACTCCTGACCTCTTGATCCGCCCACCTTGGCCTCCCAAAGTGCTAGGATTGCAGGCATGAGCCACGGCACCCAGCCTCCCTAAGGAGAGCTTTTACTTGGGATAATGAAATTTCTAGGCTGGGCGTGGTGGCTCATGCCTGTAATCCCAGCACTTTGGGAGGCCGAAGTGGGCAGATCACGAGGTCAGGAGATTAAGACCTTCCTGGCTAACCCCATACTATTAAACATACAAAAAATTAGCTGGGCACGGTGGTGGGCACCTATAGTCCCAGCTGCTCGGAAGGCTGAGGCAGGAGAATGGTGTGAACCCAGGAGGCGGAGTTTGCAGTGAGCCAAGATCATGCCACTGCACTCCAGCCTGGGCGATAGAGCAAGACTCTGTCTCAAAAAAAAAAAAAAAAAAAATTAATTAATTAAAAAAAAAAAAAGAAATTTCCAGCTGATGGTGATGACTGTGGCTTGGGGCAAACCAGCAATGATGTCAGTCAGCATGCCTCTAGCAGTTATTGCAAGTTACTCTGGGCCTCCACTGTGCTAAGTGCTTGATGTACATCATCTTATTTAATTTTTGCAGAAATCCTATGAAGTAGATTGTGTTGTTATCTACATTTTAGAGGTGAATAACAGAGACCCAGAGGGGTTAAATAACTTCTTTAAAGTTATCCTAAAGTCAGTGGATGATAGAGCGAGGTTGGTTGAACCCTTAATGGTGATACTGTACCATCCCCCCACCCAGAGGTTATAGCATCTAGACATTTTGTGCTGTGTTCATTCATTTATTGATCAATTATGTCTTGATTTCCTATTTTGTGTCAGGCACTGTGCTAGGGTTACGGTGGTGAACAACACAGACCATATCTCTGCCAGCCTGGAGTACATTCTAGTTGGGGTGTTCAGAGCTGGAAGAGTGGGAAAACATTAACAGAGATGGTGGGTGGGATTGGAGGCTTTGAGCAAGAGAAGGGTTGAGTCAGTTGCCCAGGGTGTGATTTAAACCTAGCTCTCTTTTCTAGCCTGGTTTGTGTAGCTGAGCTTTTACTGTTAAGTCCCTTCTTAGCCCTCAGAATCATTCCAGAATGAAAGACCATTCTGCTCACTGCCAGGCCTTTCGTAGAGCATACATCTGTTTTCACAGCCGGCCGAATACGGATATGCCATGCCACTTAGAAAGGCAGCTGCATCTCCCATCCAGAAGCTCCTCAGAAAGTTCCCTTGAGGATGAGGTGGGGCTTGGGGATGACTGGGTATTTCCAGTGTGTCCTCAGAATTCATCTTTGCCTTGGAAAGCTTTTTATTCAGATATAAATGGATTGCTGAACTGGGTGTGTTGGGTGTCGTCAAAGAAACTGATCAGGGCGGTAAAATGACTTTTTTTTTTTAGAAAAGAATTTCTTTGTGGATCTTCTCTGCATACAAACACTTTTATTAGGCCAGGCGTGGTGGCTCAGGCCTGTAATCCCAGTACTTTGGGAGGCTGAGGCGGACAGATCACCTGAGGTCAGGAGTTCGAGACCAGCCTGACCAACATGGAGAAACCCCGTCTCTACTAAAAATACAAAATTAGCTAGGTGTGGTGGCGCATGCCTGTAATCCCAGCTAATCAGGATCCTGAGGCAGGAGAATCACTTGCACCTGGGAGGCAGAGGTTGCAGTGAACGGAGATCGCGCCATTGCACTCCAGCCTAGGCAACAAGGGTGGAACTCTGTCTCACACACACAAAAATAAATAAAAAAAGAAACATTTTTATTTCTGCTAGAATAGGAGAGGAGCTGCAGGCAGTTTCTGTGAAGCAAAGTGTCAGAAGCACCACTGGTAGTTACAAGACATAGAGAGGAATTCCTGACCTCTCAAGTAATGGAACACTTTGGGGACACTGGAGTGGAAGAAAGTGATCTTTGCCCCTGCCAAATGTGCTCAGTGTGTTTGTGAGACTAACCCCGTGACTTCAGTGTCTTCAGAAAACATTTGATTGAGAAATGATTGTGTTTTTATGTGAAACTCTAGCAACATGTACATGAATAAACGTGAAGTATACACGCCCTTTAGGATAGAATGAACAGAACATTTCTAAACTTGCTGTGTTGAGGAAACAGGTTTAATAGAACTTAAACCTTGCTATTGGAAGGAAATCTCCTTATCATTTGGACTTTAAAATAGACTGGCTACTGATTTGTTTGACATAGTTTAGGTAAAATCCTGTTTGAAAATTAGGCCATGGGGTTGGACGCAGTGGCTCACACCTATAATCCCAAGTGCTTTGGGAGGCCAAGGAAGGAGGACTGCTTGAGGCCAGGAGTTCAAGACTAGCCTGGGCAACATAGACCCTATCGATATCTACAAAAATACACCATTAGCCAGCTATAATAGTGCATGCTGGTAGTCCTAGCTACCCAGGAGGCTGAGGCAGGAGACTGATCGAGCCTGAGAGGTTGAGGCTGCAGTGACCCACTGTATTCCATCCTGGGCAATAGAGCGATACCTGTCTCCAGAAAAAAAAAATTGGAGGAATGTGTGATTGTAGTTGGTACAGATTAAGTCCTTTTCTCCCAGGGACCAGCACTGAAAAGATCTTGGTGCCAAACTACTTAAGAGTGTTTTCCAGGTTCATTGGGGTTTAACTTCCAGAGTCTCTGACTGTGCTGTGTTGAACTTCCTTCCAAGGCTCTTTAGTTCCTTCCTCACCTCTTGGTTTCCCTTTTCAGGCCTCCTTGGAACAAAGCCAGGGCATGGTCTTTCATTCTAGAATGATTCTGTGAGGGCTTAGAAGGAATCTCTCGAGGGAGACCGTCATTATTCCCTTGGCCTGCTTTGGTCGGAGGTTGACTGCTGGACACTTTTCACTACCATGAACTATTCTGAATTCTAAACTGGGGCTGGGCACAGGGGCTCATTCCTGTAATCCCAGCACTTTGGGAGGCCAACGCAGGCAGATCAACTAAGGTCAGGGAGTTCGAGAGCAGCCTGGACAACATAGTGAAACCCTGTCTCTACTAAAAATACAAAAAAATTACCTGGGTGTGGTGGTGCGCGCTTGTAGTCCCAGCTACTCAGGAGACTGAGGAAGGAGAATTGCTTGAACCCGGGAAGCAGAGGTTGCAGCGAGCCGAGATTGGGCACTGCACTCCAGCCTGGGCGACAGAGTTAGACTGTCTCAAAAAAACAAACAAACAAAAAAAACTGTGGTGGGGGATCATTGAGTATGGTTATATTTCATTTTACAGACTCTTCTCAGAAGTCTATACAAAGTAAAAAGCTTTGGGTGAATTGGAGGGAGACAGGTGCTGCTGGGTTTTGTAAAGATTTTTAGACCAAGTCTTACTCTGTCAGCCAGGCAGGAGTGCAGTGGTGCAATCTCGGCTCACTGCAACCTCCACCTCCTGGGTTCAAGTGATTCTCCTGCCTTAGCCTCCCAAGTAGGTGGGATTACAGGCATGTGCCACCACACCCAGATAATTTTTATATTTTTAGTAGAGATGGGGTTTCACCACGTTGGCCAGGCTGGTCTCGATCTCCCGGCCTCAAGTGATCAATCTTCCTGGGCCTCCCAAAGTGCTGGGATTACAGGCGTGAGCCACCACGCCTGCCGTGTAAAGATTAATACAATATTAGATGGTTACTGAGAGCCAGCTATAAAGCCAATATGAATAATAATGTGTTTTGGCCAGGTGCAGATCACGAGGTCAGGAGATCGAGACCATCCTGGCTAACATGGTGAAACTTCGTCTCCCAAAAAATACAAAAAATTCTCCGGGCGTGGTGGCGGGCGCCTGTAGTCCCAGCTACTTGGGATGCTGAGGCAGGAGAATGGCGTGAACCCAGGAGGCGGAGCTTGCGGTGAGTGGAGATCGCACCACTGCATTCCAGCCTGGGAGACAGAGCGAGACTCCGTCTCCAAAAAAATAAAAAATTAATAATAATAATAATGTGTTTTGATTAGCAGGAGAAGGTTATCTGAAGCGAGCAGATCTTTCATTTTAGGTAGAATTTATTTCGATCTTACCGCATTGCTGAATCAGCCCCCAAATGAGCAATTCATAGGTGTAAGCCCAGCTGCTGCTGCTGTGCACCTGGGTGTTTTCCCAGTGGGCTGGTCTTTAATAATGGTTCACGTATCGAGTGCTTACTCCATGCCAGGCACTGTGCTATGCCTTTTGCATACTTTATCTCTTAGTCTGCTGAGTGTTGCTAGGAGCTAGACATCTGTTATTATCTCATTTCCCTGAGGCATTGAGTAGTTAAGTAACTTTCCCAAGGCCACACCATGGCAAAGCCTGTAGTGGCATTCATGTGTTTTGGAGTCGCCTGAGGCCTAGCAAGCTCAGGGAAGATGGAAGGCAAAAGTTGGGGAGGGGTGGCTTTGGTGTCCCTCCTGTGTTTGCTGTTGGTAAGGGCCAGTGACCATTTCAAACATGTTGTCAACTTGGATGGGGTGGCCACTTGGCCGAGCTCAGGGCCAGGTAACCTGTTTCACTCCAGGAATGGAGCAGCATGGGGTCAGTGAGTGTAGACAGGCCGAACAAGTAGAGCTGGAGCCTCGTTCCTTCTTGGCCCCTTCCTTTATCAAAGGGAATCCTCTTATTTTTCTCTACCTTTGCCTCCCTGACTGAAAACCAGTCTTGCTACCACCTAGGCTAGGCTGTTCTCTCCTTTCTGGCTTAGAGGAAAATACTCATGTGTTAAAGATGAATTTAGTAGTATATCAGGAAGCAAAGTAACATGAAAGGCAGAGAAGGAAGAAGTGAAGCATGGTTTCAGTGTGCCAGCATTTTCCCGAATATTTGTTTATTTGATTAATTAGCACGTGCAAAGATGGTTATAGCCTTCTTTTTTTTTTTTTTTCTTTTTTCCTTTTTTTTTTGAGATGGGGTCTCACTGTCACCCAGGCTGGAGCGCAGTGGCTTGATCTCAGCTCACTGCAAACTCTGCACAGGCTCAAGCAATTCTCCCACCTCAGCCTCCTGAGTAGTTGAGACTAAAGGCACGTGCCACAACGCCTGGCCAATTTTTTGTATTTTTAGTAGAGATGGGGTTTTGCTGTGTTGCCAAGGCTGGTCTCAAACCCCTGGGCTCAAGTGATCCATCTGCTTTGGCCTCCCACAGTGCTGGGATTATAGGTGTAAGCCACCATACCTGGCCTAGCCTCCTTTTACATGAAGAAAATGCAGTCGGTGCATGTTAAGGGATTGTTCACTGCTTCTCAGTAGAAACAAACAGCCTGGGACTTTGAGTTCCTCCTCCCAGGAGGATTATTTACACTGGACTCATCTATAGGCCCAACACATGGACATCCGCACTTGACACACCCCCAGACACCAAAAGCCTAAATGGTATCACCAAATGCAGGCAAGGAGTGTTTTCTTTCCATCCCATATGAGTTATTTTTGTGTGTGTGTGTGTGTGTATATATATATATATATCATTTGTTGGACACTTAATATGAATCCCGAGACATTTAATTCTTTCCCTAAATGTTCCCCTATCCCCACTTTCAGATGCTTGCTCTTAGATAATCTGGATAGCAGTGGCTGTTTTGTTTGTGAAGAGTCACGACAGAGTAGATTTCCGTGGGGAGGAAATCGCTAGGCCCGGTCTTCCCTACCAGGCCTGGTGGAGCAGGTGGAGGCTCTTGCCGCAGCCGCCCTGACCTCACCTGACTCCATGCTGGTGGAGCTTTACAGAGCTTTCGTTTTGTTTCTCTTGCTGATCAACGTAGCAGCTTGGGACCAGGCTGGCTGAGTGACACGGGTCCAAAATGGGCTGTTCTGTGTAACTTCTTGTTTCTCTCTGTTGTCTGCTAGATCACTTAGCCCATCACCAAGTTCATGAAATGCTGCTGTGTGTTCAGCCCTGTGGAAGATGTATGGTGGGAAAAGTGTGCAAGGTGCCTGGTGTGTCTTCACTCACTCATTCACTCCGCAGCCGCACACTGAGCTCCTCTTGTGTGCCAGGCGTTGTCCTGAGTGCTCTGCACGTAAAGATAAGGTAGACACGGCCCTGCGGTCATGGTTCTAGTGAAGGGCGCTGTCACTGTAGCTGGCATTCAGTGAACTGTTAGTATTATCAGCAATATTCAGGCTCTTAATAATGAAACAATAGTGATGTCATTAATAGAATAATGAGTGGTTTACTTTTTTTTTTTTCAGTTAGAGTCTTGCTCTGTCGCCCAGGCTGGAGTGCAGTGGTACGATCTTGGCCCACTGCAGCCTCCACCTCTTGGGCTCAAGTGATTCTCGTGTCCCAGCCTCCTGAGTAGCTAGGACTACAGGCGTGAATGACTATACCCAGCTAATTTTTTGATTTTGTAGAGTTGGGGTCTTGCTATGTTGCTTAAGGTAGTCTTGAATTCCAGGGCTCAAGCGATCCTCCTGTCTTGGCCTCCCAAAGCACGGGGATTTGGTTTACTATCTTGATGAGATTATAGGAAACAGGTTTATCATATTTTCACACTGAGTGGTCTGTATATTTCTCTGTTATCAAACAAGCAGACTCGAGAATCAGAAGGTGTTCACCTCTATAATCCTAGTACTTTGGGAGGCGGAGGGGCAGGTCACCTGAGGTCAGGAATTTAAGACCAGCCTGGCAAATATGGCGAAATCCCATCTCTACTAAAAGTACAAAAAAAATTAGCTGGGTGTGGTGACACGTGCCCATAATACCAGCTACTCTGGAGGCTGAGGCAGGAGAATGGCTTGAATCCAGAAGGTAGAGGTTGCAGTGAGCTGAGATTGTGCCCTGGACTCCAGCCTGGGTGACAGAGCGAAATCCTGTCTCAAAAAAAAAAAAAAAAAAAAAAGGGGGCCAGGCGCAGTGGCTCACGCCTGTAATCCCAGCACTTTGGGAGGCCGAGGCAGGCAGATCACGAGGTCAGGAGATTGAGACCATCCTGGCTAAAACGGTGAAACCCCGTCTCTACTAAAAAATACAAAAAATTGACCGGGCGAGGTGGTGGGCGCCTGTAGTCCCAGCTACTCGGGAGGCTGAGGCAGGAGAACGGCGTGAACCCGGGAGGCGGAGTTGCAGTGAGCCGAGATCACGCCACTGCACTCTCAGGCTGGGCGACAGAGTGAGACTCCATCTCAAAAAAAAAAAAAAAAAAAAAACACAAACAAACACACAAACACAAACACACAAAAAAAAACAGAAAAAAAAAAAAAGAAAAAATCAGCAACGTGTTTTATTCTCTGTTGGCTGGAAGATACTTGATGTGAAGCTTCCTGGGAAACTCCTTTCACCTGAGTAGCCATAAGCTCTTCGAGTTAGGAGCTTTGACCCTGGGCTTCTGTGTTCTGAGAATAGGAGTTCTGAGCATCTTTCAGGAGCTCCAGTCTGGGCTCGCACTGGCCCTAGGTATCTTTCTTCATGGCCTGGCTTTTTATAAGGACTGCAGTGTTCTTTAAACTGTTAGGAAGAGAATTATGGTAGATGAGGTTTGACCAATATGTTAACTTGGCTAAGTGCTGTGGCTCACACCTGTAATCCCAGCACTTTGGGAGGCCAAGGCAGGTGGATCGCCTGAGGTCAGGAGTTTGAGACCAGCCTGGCCAACAGAGTGAGACCCAGTCTCTACTAAAAATACCAAAATTAGCCAGGCGTGACAGCGCGTGCCTGTAATCGCAGCTACTCGGGAGTTTGAGGCGGGAGAATCACTTAAACCCAGGAGGTGGAGGTTGTAGTGAGCCAAGATCACGCCACTGCACTCCAGCCTGGGCCACAGAGCAAAAACTCTGTCTCAGAAAACAAAACCAAAACCAAAACTGTATTGAGATGTAATCCACATACCATAAAATTCACCAGTTTAAAGTATATAATTCAGTATTTTTAGTATGTTCATAAAGTTGTACAATCCTTACCACTATCTAATTCTGGAATATTTTCATTTTTCCAAATAGAAACCCAGCTTTAGCAGTCTCTCCCTCCTCCCTCCTCCCTCTAGCCTCTAGCAACCACTAATCTGCTTGCTGTCTGTGAATCTGCCTGCTCTGGACGTTTCATATAAATGGAATCGTACACTATGTGGTCTTTTGTGTGTGGCTCCTTTCACTTACCATGTTTTCAAGGTTCATCTGTGTTGTAGTGTGTATCAGCACTTCATTCTTTTTTGTTGTAGTTACCCCAGCAATGTCAAGCAAATATTGTTTGATAGCCAGCTACGTTCATTTCACAAAAACGTTTTCCCAACATTTCTACCTAAATGTTATTAGGTAACAATGAAATTTGTATTCTCTCTTTTTTTTTTTCCGAGACCGAATTGTGCTTTGTCCCCCAGGCTGGAGTGCAGTGGTGCGATGTCAGCTCGCCGCAACCTCTGCCTCCTGGAGTGCAGTGGTGCGATGTCAGCTCACCGCAACCTCTGCCTCCTGGGTTCAAGCGATTCTCATGCCTCAGCCTCCTGAGTAGCTGGGATTACAGGCATGTGCCACCATGCCTGGCTAATTTTGTATTTTTAGTAGAGACGGGGTTTCACCATCTTGGCCAGACTCATCTTGAACTCTTGATCTTGTGGTTCACCCGCCTCAGCCTCCCAAAGTGCTGGGATTACAGGCATAAGCCACCGCGCCTGAATGAAATTTGTATTGTTTCTATAGGGAAAATATTTGCACTTTAGCCTCTCCATATGATAATTGGGGGTGGGATGTAGGTACAGAACTCTCACTTGTCCACGTTATAAGCACATTTGGAGGGCTGAATTATTAATAAATACTTTGGAAATATACAGAATATTACAAATTCTATAATTACAATTGTGAAAAGCATTTTAACGTCTTTAGATGAGATTGGGTGTGTTCAGGGTGGTATGGCCATAGACAGTGTCTTTAGAATAAGAGAAATGTGACTGTATTTTGCATACTTTTCTCATTGTTTCAGTCTAAGGTTAGGTAAGTGAAAAATAAAAGACTACTGTGGATTTTAGGAAAATCTGCTATCGTAATAGTTTTCTCCACTAAAAGCTGATTGAAATGATTCAGGATACATTTTCCAATAAAATCTTTCAGATGTATGATTCCCTTCAAATTTGCTAGTCTTATCTATTTTCTGACCAATCCTAACAAGTCAATAGGGAAATAGTATAGTGAAAAGAAAAAAAAACAACCAATACTAG
The DNA here is from genome assembly GCF_001698545.2 of Rhinopithecus bieti. Lineage (NCBI taxonomy): Eukaryota > Metazoa > Chordata > Mammalia > Primates > Cercopithecidae > Rhinopithecus > Rhinopithecus bieti. The sequence continues at coordinate 2,709,888 of NW_016807544.1, read as the reverse complement.
GTCAGTAGATATTACTTCAATACAATGAACATCATTTCGCAACAGCAGGAATATGCAGCCTTGCTGTAGCATTCAAAGCCCCCTCTGAAGTTTAAGAAAGATTTAGGAAGACTGTGAAAGGAGGAAGTGGCACAGTCATGACAGAAAACAATCAAGGCATAGATAGGAATTTCTGCCAAGTCAGGTCAAAGTGAGAACATAAGAAATGTCCCAAAGGTGAGAATAACCGACGCATATTGAAGTAAGGGGTGGAAGTGGCTCATTCCTTTTTATGACTGCATAGTGACTCAGTGTATGGATATACCACATTTTATCAGTTGATGGGTATTTGGGCTGTTTTCACTTCTTTGGCTGTTGTGAATAATGCTGCTGTGAACATTGACGTACTTAGAAGATTTGTGTGGACATGTGTGTTCAGTTCTCTTGGGTATATAGCTAGGAGTGGACAAGCTGTTTTCCGGACTGGCTATGTGATTTTACATTCCCACCGGAAGTGCATGAACGTTGTGATTTCTGTACATCCTTGCCAATGCTTGTTGTCTTTTTTTTTTTTAGAGACAGGGCTTCTGTCGTCTGTCACTCAGCCTGGAGTGCAGTGGTGCAATCATGGTTCACTGCAGCTTCAAACTCCTGAGCTCAAACGATCCTCTTGCTTTGGCCTCCTGAGTAGCTAGGACTGCAGGCGCATACCACCATGCCCAGCTAATTTTTAATTTTTTTTGTAGAGACAGAGGTTTCTCTATGTTGCCCAGGCTGGTCTCAAACTCCTGGCCTCAAGCTGTCCTCTCTTTTTTGCCTCCCAAAGTACTGGGATTATAGGCGTGAGCCACCGTGCCCAGCCGCTTGTTGTCTTTTGGTCGTAGTCGGTCTGGTGGATATGCAGTGATAGTTCACTGTAGTTCTGATTTGCATTTCTCAGTGACTCAGGACTTGGAGCATCTTTTCAGATGCTTACTGGTTGCTTGCATATCTTTTGTGGAGAAATGTCTATTCAGATTCTTTGCCTACTTTTTAATTGGGTTGCTTATCTTCATTGTTGAGTTGTAAGATTTCTTTGTATGTTTGGAATACTAGTCTTATTAGATTTATTTTATGTTATTTTATTTTATGTTATTTTATGTTATTTTGTGTTATTTTATTTTATTTTATTTTATTTGTTTGAGACAGGTTCTTGTTCTGTCACCCAGGCTGGAGTGCAGTGGCACAATCTCAGCTCACTGCAGTCTGCCTCCTGGGTTCAAGCAATTCTCCCGCCTCAGCCTCCCGTGTAGCTGGGATTTCAGGCACGTGCCACCACACCCGGCTAATTTTTGTATTTTTAGTAGAGACTTTTATTTAGTTTCACCATGTTGACCAGGCTGGTATGGAACTCGTGACCTCAAGTGATCTGCCCGCCTGGGCCTCCCAAAGTGCTGGGATTACAGGCCTGAGCCACCTCACTTGGCCCCACCCCCCTTTCTTTTTTTTTTTTTGAGGCAGGGTCTCATTCTGTTTCCCATGCTGGAGTGCAGTAGTGCTATCACAGCTCACTGCAGCCTCAAACTTCTGGGCTCGAGGGATCCTCCCTCCTCAGCCTCCCTTAGTAAGTGCCACTGTCACATGCGTGAACCACCACACCTGGCCTTGTCTGTTTTTTCTTTTGTTACTTGTGCTTGTGTTGTCCTATCTAAGAAGCTAAGGCCTAATCCAAAGTCACAAAGGTTAATTACTTTGTTTTCCTCTAAGAGTTTTATGGTCTTAGCTCTTTTTTTTGTTTTGTTTTGTTTCTTTTCTTTTTTTCTTTTTTCTTTTTATAGTTTTAGCTCTTTTCATGGCCACTAAGTTATTTCCCTGACTAAAGCTTCAGAGGTTCCTTTGAGCTGTTTGCTAAGGGTGGAGGTGGGAGCTATTATCCTGCAACTTCCTTTTCTTGACAATTCAATCAAGTTCCTTGTCCCTGCAAAGCATTTATTCTTGTAGGTGTTTCTAGTGCTTTTACAGTTTCTATACTTCATAGTCTTTTTTATTTTATTTTTTTTGCAGGTAACAAATGAAGAGGACTTCATTAGAAAATTGGACTGCAAACCTGATCAGCATCTGAAAGTGGTTTCCATTTTTGGAAATACTGGCGATGGAAAGTCTCATACTCTCAACCACACTTTCTTTTATGGTCGTGAAGTCTTCAAGACCTCCCCTACCCAGGAGTCCTGCACTGTGGGAGTGTGGGCAGCCTATGACCCAGTTCACAAAGTAGCAGTGATCGATACGGAAGGGCTCCTAGGGGCCACCGTGAATCTAAGCCAGAGAACACGGCTGCTGCTTAAGGTCCTGGCCATCTCAGACCTTGTCATCTATCGAACTCATGCAGACCGGCTGCATAACGACCTCTTCAAATTCCTTGGGGATGCCTCAGAAGCTTATCTGAAGCACTTCACCAAGGAGCTCAAGGCCACCACTGCTCGCTGTGGCCTGGATGTCCCTTTATCCACCCTGGGCCCTGCAGTTATCATCTTTCATGAGACTGTGCACACCCAACTACTGGGCTCTGGTGAGTGGATGGGGTACAGTGTCACAGCTCGACCTTTATGGGTACAAGGAGGTAGCTATTTGGGCTACAGTAGCAACTTATTGGTAGTGGATTGCCAGAAGATTTCTGTCCAAAGAAGACATGGAAAGTGTTTGAAGGAGGATGGAGTGATCAAACATATCAAGCTGCTCATAGGTCAACTAGCATAAGGATTGAGAATTGCCAGTTGGCTTTGGCAATATATAAGTCCTTTCTGGATAAGACCTATTCGCTGAGATGGTGGGGGGTAAAAGCTTGATCAGAGTGGGATCAAGAGAAAATAGAACGAAGCCAGGTACAGTGGCAAGTGCCTGTAATTATAGCTACCTGGGAGGCTCATGTGGGAGAATCCCTTGAGCCCAAGAGATAGAGGTCAGCCTGGGCAACATAGTGAGGCCTTGTCTCTAAAAAAAATAATAAGATTAGGAGAAGAATTTCTGTGGTGAGTTTATTCGGCTCTTTGACAGAGCTATACAGATCTTTTCTATAAAGCAAAGAAGAACAATGAAATTGTAGCTAGAGGCTGATGTGGGATTTCAAGGGATTTTTCTTTTTTAAAATTTAAGATATGAGGTATTGCAGATATTTATGTACTGATGAGAATGATTCATTAGAGAGGGAAGAATGTAGATGTAAGAGCAGAAACGGTTGGAGTGATGCATGAGTGGAAGGGTCAGCCTTAGGACCATGGACAGTTCATCCATAACACTGGGAAAGAAAGTAGAAGATATGGACATGGTCGCAGATAAGTAGATGGTGTGGACATGGGAAGTGTGTGTGTAAGTTCTTATTTGTTTTCTTAGAGAAATAGGAAGCCAGATCGTCACCTGAGTGGTTGGAGGATGAGGGAAAGGTGCAATAACGGATTAGATTGGAGGGGAGCAGTAATTTTGGCCCCTGAAACAATTGCAGTCTTCACTTGTTCATTCAGTCATCAGAGTTTATTGAGTGCATATGTCATGTGCTGAGCACTGAGGCATAGAGCAGAAAAAACACTTCTTGTCTTTGAAGAGCTCACAGTCTACTTGGGGCGACCACACAGTGTTCTGTTCTGTAGTAGATGTAGGTACGGAGCTGTGGGAGTCCGGAGCAGGGATGCTATATGTTATGGAATCTAGGAAAGAAGAGGCAACATTTGAGCTCTGAGAGACTTGGCTAGATGGAGGAGGGGAAGAAGATGCTCTAGGAAGAGCAAACTCCTAGTAGCCTCAAGGAACAAGTTGTGTTCAGAGAACTGCAGGTAGCGCTGGGTGTGGTGGCTCACACCTATAATCTCAGCACTTTGGGAGGCCAAGGCAGGAGGATCCCTTGAGCCTTAGAGGTTGAGGCTGCAGTTAGCTGTGATCGTGTTATTGCACTCCAGCCTGGGCAATAGTGAGACCCTGTCTCAAAAAAAGAAGGAAAGAAAAAAGAGACAAGGGAAGTAGTTCTGCAGTATGCTTCCAAAATTCCATTCTAACTCTCTTTGATGCATTCTCCATGTAGCATCCAGAGTGATCTTTTCAAAACCTTAATTTATACTTCAGGTCATGTAATACTCCTGCTTGCAACCTGTCATTGGCTTCGGACTACATCAAAATCCAAACTCCTAAATGTAGTGCCATCACTTTAACTCCTGCCTTTGTCTCTGACCTCCTCTAGTTACCCCTCTTCATTCTCCCCCTGCCCACTGAATGCAGCCCCTCACCTGCCACCCCCACTGCCTTGTCTGAAGCATGGCTTGTGTGGGAGGGAATGATGGAGAGATTCAGGGATCAGATCATGGGTGGCCTTGACTCAGTTCTCAAGTATGGCAGAAGTCCATGAAGGATCTTAAGCAGAGAGTGAGAAGATCAGATCTATATTTTCAAAAGATTCTCTGGCAACCTATTGCAGCATGACTGAGGCAGGGGGACCGGTCAGCAGGATATCAAGTCAGTCAAGTGAGAAGTGGTTGGGATTCAGCCAGGGCGGTGGCAGTACGAGAGAACTGGACAGAGCAGGCCATAAAGGAGGTTGAATCTGAAGGACTGCACCAGTTGATTCTGGTGGTACCAATGACACATGCCCTGTAGAAAAGACAAGGCATGTAAACGTTCCCCATTGAAGGAGCAGATTAATTAGCAGGTGCCTCGAAGAAAAGGAGAGGAGGTGAGAAATGCTGACTTTCAGCTGCCTCCTGTGATCAATACTTTTATGCCACTTCGGATCTTTACAGTGTTGGTGAGGGGAACGTTTAATTGCCAGTCAGGATTTTGAAATAACCAGCCCCTTAAAAGGTATTGTATTTTAGGCTGAGCGTGATGACTCATGCCTGTAATCCCAGCACTCTGGGACGTTGAGGCGGGAGGATCACTTGAGCCCAGGAGTTAGAGACTAGCCTGGGCAAAATAGCGAGACCCTGACTCTACAAAAAATTTAAAAGTTAGCCAGATGCAGTGGTACATACCTGTGGTCCCAGCTCTTTGGGAGGCCGAGGCAGGTGGCTCACCTGAGGATCAGAGTTTGAGACCAGCCTGGCCAACATGGTGAAACCCCGTCTCTACTAAAAATACAAAAATTAGCCAAGCGTATGGTGGTGGGCACCTGTAATCCCAGCTACTCAGGAGGCTGAGGCAGGAGAATCGCTTGAACCCTGGAGGTGGAGGTTGCAGTGAGCCGAGATTGCACCACTGCACTCCATCCAGCCTGGGCAACAGAGTGAGACTTTGTCTCAAAAAGCGAGTAAGTAAGTAAGTAAAAAAATAGATAAATAAAAAGGAAATTAAAAAGTCCTTTCAACCTTTATCATCAAAACATTTATTGAATCCATCTGCACTATGGCTGCCCGAGTTTCTGGACACATGATGAGAGTGTGGACAAGCAAATACCCTTATACATTGGTCATTTGCCCAGAGTTTTCTCACAAAAGATCAGCATTTCCAAAGTACAGAGAATTGTAAAAGTTCCTCAGTAAGGTGATTAGTTAAGTATATCCACAGGATCAAAGACTGTATTGCTGCTTTTCAGTGTATTGTGACAAGGACAGGTACTTACAGTATGTTATTAAGTGAGAAAAGAGCAAGTCGCATATATATGTTGCTAAGTCTGTAGGAAAAATGTCTGAAAGGGCCAACGTTGAGCTGTGGTTACTTTCGGGAAGTAGGTGAGAGCAGAGGACATAATTTCTTTCCTTTTATGCTTTGGCACATCTAGATTTTTCCCACAAGGAATGGGTTTTTGGGAAAAAAGACTCCTCCTTGAAGTATAATGTGCGTATAGAACAGTGCACATCATATCAAGAGTATCATGTGATGAGTTTTCACTGCCTGAATGCCCCTGCGTACTCAACGCTAGACCTTGGGACACCAGCCCTCATAGAAGCCCTCCTCACGCCCTTTACCAGGAAAGGGTAACCTGAGTTCTGACAACATAGATTAGTTCTGCCTGATTATGTACTTCATATATATTGAGTCAGAGTATCTTTTTTTTTGGGACGCAGTCTCGCTCTATCACCCAAGCTGGAGTGCAGTGGTGCTATCCCAGCTCACTGCAACCTCTGCCTCCCGGATTCTAGCAATTCTTCTGCCTCAGCCTCCTGAGTAGCTGGGATTACAGGTGTGCCCCACCAGGCCTGACTAATTTTTGTATTTTTAGTAGAGATGGGGTTTCACCACGCTGGCCAGGCTGGTCTCTCAAACTCCCGACCTCAGGTGATCCACCCAATTCAGCTTCCCAAAGTGCTGGGATTACAGGTGTGAACCAGTGCACCCACCCGTATCTTACTTTTTTTTGAGACGGAGTCTCCCTTTGTCACCAGGCTGGAAGTGCAGTGACATGATCTTGGCTCACTGCAACCTCCACCTCCCAGGTTCAAGCGATTCTCCTGCCTCAGCCTCCCGAATAGCTGGATTACAGGGGCCTGCCACCGCTCGGCTAACTTTTGTATTTTTTAGTAGAGATGGGGTTTCACCATGTTGTCCAGGATGGTCTCCATCTCTTGACTGCGTAATCCACCCGCCTCGGCCTCCCAAAGTGTTGGGATTACCGGCGTGAGCCACCTCGCCCGGCCGTGTATCTTACTTTTATAATGAAAGATTTTGTTGTTGTTGTTTGAGACAGAGTTTCACTCTTGTCTCCCAGGCTGGAGTGCAGTGGTACGATTTCGGCTCACTGCAACCTCCGCCTCCTGGTGGAGAATTACTTTTCAAGTGATTCTCCTGCCTCAGCCTCCAGACTAGCTGGGATTACAGGCATGCGGCACCATGCCTGGCTAATTTTTTTGTATTAGTAGAAACAGGGTTTCACCATGTTGGCCAGGCTGAACTCCTGACCTCAGGTGATCCGCCCACCTTGACCTCCCAAAGTGCTGGGGTTACAGGCGTGGGTCACTGTGCCTGGCCTACTTTTCTTTTCTTTTTTTTTTTAATGTCTCTCACTACCCATGTGCCTATGTTTCTGCTTGTGTAGATCACCCCTCAGAGGTGCCAGAGAAGCTCATCCAGGACCGGTTCCGGAAGCTGGGCCGCTTCCCTGAAGCCTTTAGTTCCATTCACTACAAGGGAACCAGGACTTACAACCCTCCCACGGACTTTTCTGGGCTTCGGCGTGCTTTGGAGCAGCTACTAGAAAATAACACCACCCGCTCTCCCCGGCACCCGGGAGTCATCTTCAAAGCCCTGAAGGTCAGTTGGCTTGTGCCCCAAGGGCTTCTCATTGGGGTGCCAGTGGGTGGCAAGAACATTCAGTTTGTCAGCTTTTGTGGTGCTGGTGATTGGAAATCTGGGTGGAAAGAGGTTATAAGAAGCGGAAGCACATGAATGGAGTCTGCACCTGTCAGATGCTTTCATCTTGCCAGGAGTGCAAATATGGGGAAGTCATGAGTGATAATAAAAAAAAGTGCCTGGTCCTCAGCTAGGAGAAAAACCAGGCTCTTAGAGAATAGGAGGAAGCACTCATTTCTGGCTGGTGTGGCTCAGCCCTGGCGAGTTGGTGTCATGTTGAGTCTCACTTAATCTGGACAGCCTTTATGCTTTTCTTAATGGTGACTCACTGTGTTTTTCATATCTAAATTAATTTATTCATAGAGGAAACTTTTTGTTATCATTAAAAGTGGAAAACTAGTATCACAGGTAGAATTTTTTTTTTTTTTTTTGTTCCGGGGGCATTTAGGAGCAGAGGTTTAATAGGCAAAAGACAGAGAAAGAACAGCAGGTCTCACGAGAGAGAGACCGGCACCTGAATGGGACTTCCCCCCAGAAGTAGAAAATTACCAAAACAAAACACAAAAATAGATACACAATAACACTACCATTTATTATATACCAAAGTTCAGAGTACTCTATATGGATTAGTTCCCTTCATCCTTACACCAACTCCCTGAGTTAAGTACTGTTAACATCCTCATTTGCAGATGAGGAAACGGAGGCACCAAGAGATGAAGTAATTGGTTATACACAGTTACTGAGTGACAGCAGGCCTAAACCCTGGCCAGTTTATGCTAGAGCTCCTTCTCATAACCATGAAGGCTGTACTGCCTCTCAGCAAATAAAATTGCATGTTATTCCTTAGCTAGAGACTATTAAGCATGGAAGGTTCTCAGACTGGGGCCTGTTTTTTCTTTCTTTAAGAGGGAGATTTACGGCCAGGCACGGTGGCTCACGCCTGTAATTCCAGCACTTTGGGAGGCCGAGGTGGGTGGGTCACTTGAGGTCAAGCGTTTGAGATCAGCCTGGCCAACATGGTGAAACCCCCTTTCTACTAAAAATACAAAAAAATTAGCCGGGCATGGTGGCGCACTCCTGTAATCCTAGCTACTAGGGAGGCTGAGGCAGGAGAATTGCTTGAACCCGGGAGGCGGAGATTGCAGCGAGCCGAGATCACCCTACTGCACTCCAGCCTGGGAGACAGAGCGAGATGCTGTCTTAAAAAAAAAAAGAAAAAAAAAAAAAAAAAAGAGGGAGATTTGGCCTCTTAGAGAGAGGTGGAGATTAAATGAAAGCATACTTAAGAAACAAAGTACTTGTTATATAGTAAAAATGTTCAGTGAATGTTAATTGTGAGTAATATTAAGGAAAAACTATGGAAAATGATTAATTTGAATAATTCATGAAATACATACATTTCCAATTAGAATTTGAAGTTCAAGTGCACTTAATTGTATTGGCTAATAATATCCTTGTAGTGGCTCAAAGGCAGTCAAAGTGGAAGATTACACTTACGTAATGCAAACATTCTGAAAAGACGCTGAATCAGGCAAAGGGCTGTAAATCTGATCACTGTGCATTAAAAGGCAAATAGGCCAGAGGCTGGATTATAGCAGCTCCTTTGCTCTTCTGGAAGCTAACCCAGATTAATGTTTAAATAAGACCATCAGGGACACTGAGCACTCTAAACTGTAATTAGTGCTCAGATATTTTTTTCCCCTCAGGAGTCTTGGATGTCCTACCTCAGGCCAATTTATTACCGGCTTTGAGAAAAATAGTTACACTGTATTCTTCCAAGGTGGTAAGATTCACCAAGCTTTCTGTGATTAAAATGAACCTGGTCTGTCGGGTGAAGTGGCTCATGCCTGTCATCCTTCCCAGCACTTAGAGAGGCGAAGGCAGGCAGATCACATGAGGCTAGGAGTTCGAGGCCAGCCTGGCTAACATGGTGAAACCTGTGTCTATTAAAAATACAAAAGTTAGCCGGGCGTGGTGGTGGATGCTTGTAATCCTAGCTACTAGGTAGGCTGAGGCAGGAGAATCGCTTGAACCTGGGAGGCGGAGGTTGCAGTGAGCTGAGATGGCGCCACTGTACTCTAGCCCAGGCAACAGACCAAGACTCCGTCTCAAAAAAAAAAAAAAAAAAAGAAAAGAAAAAACGCTGGGCGTGGTGGCTCATGCTTGTAATCTCAGCACTTCGGGGGGCGGATGGATCACTTGAGGTCGGGAGTTCGAGACCAGCCTGACCAACATGGAGCAACCATGTCTCTACTAAAAATGCAAAATTAGCTGGGCTTGGTGGCGCATGCCTGTAATCCCAGCTGCTCGGGAGGCTGAGGCAGGAGAATTGCTTGAACTTGAGAGGCGGAGGTTGCAGTGAGCAGAGATCTCACCATTGTACTCCATCCTGGGCAACAAGAGTGAAACTCCGTCTCAAAACAAAAAAAGAACCTGGTCAGCTGGAATTCTGATGATTCCCAGTAACTGGCATCCCCCAAATTTTACCAAGATCTGACATTTTCTATTCTCTGAGTTGTAGAGGCTGTGCTGTACTGAGCTGTGGGACTGACTGCTTTTGTCTATGGGAAGGAGTCATTTGTTTAAGCTTGCGATTTGGGTTCTCCCCAGAGAATTGTGCAGTTGTTGCAGTTTACCCAAATCTTTGAAAAAATTGGTTTTGTACTTTCTTGTTTTAACATCCTTTAAATTAAAATGCTTAATTCTCTGGTTATCACTCTAATAGCCACCTTTAAGGTCTGCCTTAGGCAAATTGACCAAGTAGAGTTTTATTGTTGTTAAAATAGACTCTAAAGTTTTCATAGTTCACATCAGTGTATAATATAAATGGCTATGTTTTCTTCTCCACTTACTTTTATTTTGTTTTATGCTGTTGTATTAATTTTTGTATTAGTAGCCTGAGTCGTTTTGAGATAGAAGAGCTGGGGTGGGTATAAACAGATAAATGATACATGCCAGAATAATTTGTTTGACTTCTTGAATCTACCGTTTTTTTTCTTTTTTCTTTCTTTTTTTTTTTGAGACAGGGTCTCGCTCTGTCGCCCAGGCTGGAGTGCAATGGTGTGATCACAGCTCACTGCACTCCAGACTCTCACAGCCACTGCACCAGGCCCCAAGAGCTTTTAACTCCATGCTATATTCCTTCCCAATAGTTATTTCACTTCTAAAGAGGTCAGAGGATGTGACCATTTTAAAAGGTTCCTGATACATACTGTCAGTTATATTTAAGTATTTGGTTATTTTAATTAAAAAAGAGACATCATTTAAAAAATTATAAAAGCAATGCATGTTCATGATAAACAATTCAAGTACTGCAGAATGTATGAGACTTAAGTCCCCTTTCCTTCCCCTACCTCCCCCCTCCTCAGTCTGAAGAGGTAACTCTTAATACTTTCTCATATAAGTGTCTAGAAATTTTCATTGCTGTGTAACCACATGCATGAGTATATGTTTATAACGTATGTTTTTCTTCCTGAATAAATGGGATCATAGTAAAGTTAAATCCTTTTCTCCTGCCCAGTATCCTTTTCTAACTCTGCAGATAACCATTATTAGTAGTTTATTATATATGCTTATAGAAATTGCAAATGCTGGCTGGGTGCTGAGGCTCACACCTGTAATCCCAGCACTTTGGGCAGCTGAGACAGGCAGATCACGAGGTCAGGAGTTCAAGAGCAGCCTGGCCAACATAGGGAAACCCCGTCTCTACTAAAAATACGAAAATTAGCTGGGTGTGGTTGCGGGTGCCTGTAGTCCCAGCTACTTGGGACGCTGAGACAGGAGAATGGCTTGAACCCTTGGAGGTAGAGGTTGTGGTTTGCTGAGATTGTGCCATTGCACTCTATCCTGGGCGACCAGCAAGACTCTGTCTCAAAAAAAAAAAAAAAAAGAAGAAATTGCAAATGCTGTAAAAGTGCATGTGTGTGTATGTATATATATTTATCCTTCATAAATGAGATCATACCATTATACTATTCTATGATTTGGTTTATTTTCACTTCTTTTTTTCTTTTTCTTTCTTTCTTTTTTTTTTTGAGACAGAGTCTTTCTCTGTAGCCCAGGCTGGAGTACGGCGGCACAAACTTGGCTCACTGAAAATTCTGCCTCCCAGGTTTAGGTGATTCTCTTGCCTCAGCCTCCCAAGTAGCCTGGATTATGGGCACATGCCACCAGGCCCTGCTAATTTTTGTATTTTTAGTAGAGACGGGGTTTTACCATGTTGGCTAGGCTGGTCTGGAACTCCTGACTTCAGGTGACCCACCCGCCTCCTCCTCCCAAAATGTTGGGATTACAGGTGTGAGCTACCATGCCAGGCCCAAAATGCCTGATTATTTTAAATTTTAAATGCCATTAGTATACTTTAAAAAAAAGTTATTAGGCCAGGTGCAGTGGCTCACGCCTGTAATCCCAGCACTTTGGGAGGCCGAGGCAGATCACCTGAGGTCAGGAGTCTGACACCAGCCTGACCAACATGGCGAAACCCCGTCTCTATGAAAAATACAAAAATTAGCCAGGCGTGGTGGTGTGTGCCTGTAGTCCCAGCTACCCGGGAGGCTGAGTCAGGAGAATCCCTTGAACCCCAGAGGCGGAGGTTGCAATGAGCCCAGATCGCGCCACTACACTCTAGCCTGGGTGACAGAGCAAGACTGTCTCAAAAAAAAAAGAAAAAAGTTGTTAGCTGTATCTTATTTATGAAGTTCTACCTGACTGATGCAGTACTCTATTGGATTCAAAGGGAGTTGAAGTACTACTTTTGTGTTTATTATTGACCAGGAAATGTGGATTTGGAAATGTGATGAATGAGAAGGAACAGTGTTTGGTGTGCACACACGCATGCATGTGTGTGTGTGTGTGAGAGAGAGAGAGAGAGAACTGTGCAGCTATTTTCTGCCCTAGTGGCTTGCCCATACATACCTGGGAGTGGTTTCCCTATTCCTCCTGCTGACAGGATCAGTTTTGATGTCATTCAGTCACACTGTTGTGCAGGCCCAGGCCCCTTTTTTTCTAGCTGGCTTATGTCCCATTTCTTGACTCCTTTGCTCAGGGTCCACGGTAGCAACAGCCCAGATACCTACAACCAGTGCATACCTGCACTGAGCAGATAAACCTGTTTACAGGAAACAAATGCTCAGGTTTCTGTCAAATAGAGGAATTAATATTCAATACTGGAATTGAATATTGAGTTAACTATGGTTGTCTGTACTTACAGTTCTGAATAATTGGGAGAACCATTTCATAGTTGAATTTGTATAGGTTTTATGTAATTTTGTCTTAATTTTTTTTTTTTTTTAAGACAAGGTCTGGCTCTGTCCCCCAGGCTGGAGTGCAATGGCATCATCTAGACTCATTGCAACCTATGCCTCCTGGGCTCAAGCCATCCTCCCACCTCAGCCTCTCAAGTAGCTAGGACTAATAGGCACATGCCACCATGCCTGGCTAATTTTTGTATTTTTTGTAGAGACAGGGTTTTTGCATGTTGCCCAGGCTGGACTCGAACTCCTGAGCTCAAGGTATCTGTCTGCCTTGGCCTCCCAAAGTGCTGGGATTACCAGGAGTGAGCCACTGTGCCCAGCCTTTATGTAATACCTTCTTTAACCTCTGATCTCTAAATGTAGAAACTCTTGACGTTCCAATTCTGTCACATCGGGAAGCATTTATAAAGTATTTACAAAGTTATATTTTGTTGGGGTGTGATGTCATTGATTACAGAAGTGTGTCTATTTCGAGTCAGGAAATTCACTGCTAGCCCTTGATGACTGGGGCCAGCCCTACAGATACAATAGAAAGAGCCACACTGTTGTCAAGGCAACTGAAGTTCAAGATCATCTGGTCTCCAGGCAACCTTTTTTAGACTTGCCTCAGATGCTTTCCCAAGCTTTCTCGGGGTAGGTGGGCCCTTCTCTGTCTTTCTCTTCCAGCTTTGGGATCTCAGGAGGAGGAGGGCCCAAGAAACTGTGGAATGATGTGAGGTTTGGAATTTTTGAACCTGCTAATAAGTATATGGATCAGGTGGTATGTAAAGAAAAATCAGGGCTGGGCGCAGTTGCTCACGCCTGTCATCCCAACATTTTTGCAGGCTGAGGCAGGTAGATCACTTGAGGTCAGGGGTTTGAGACCAGCCTGGCCAACATGGTGAAACCCTGTCTCTACTAAAAATACAAAAAATCAGCCGGGCATGGTGGCACGTGCCTGTAGTCCCAGCTACTCGGGAGGCGGAGATTGCAGTGAGCCACGATCACGCCACTGCACCCAGCCTGGGCGACAGAGTGAGACTCTGTCTCAAAAAAAAAAAAAGAAAAAAAGGAAAAGTTAATTAGATTCTAAAGGAGGATAGTCTCTCCCTACCCTCATATCTAAAACATGCTGACGTTGGATTTTTTTTTTTTTTTAAACAGTTACTGTTACTTTCCCACACTCTTGATTCTTGTAAAGCGTCCTAAAACTTGTCAAGGTCTGATTCATTAGTCAGGCTGTGACTTGTGAACGAGTGAGATGCTTGTTCTCTTACCTCGTATGCAAGAGTGTGGGTGGCCAGCATCTGAAGGCTGGCTTGCCTGGAGTTCTTCTCTTTCTTATGTCATAAGAGGTTGCCTGTTACCTTGGATAACATAAGCCAACCATTAATTTGTCTAGGGCAGGGAACAATGGCATATGTACTGTGGCAAATCAGGCTGCAGATTGTTTCACACCTTGCCTTGAGATACTTACAAATGTCCCCATTTCTCTGAAGAACTTTCAGAGAAGTGAACCAGGTCACTTGGGTTGAAACAGTAAGAACCTTATGCTGAATTGGATCCTAATTTCCCATTTACTGGGGGTTGGCATCCTCTGTGAATTCAGCCCAGCTGTTGCACTCATGCCAAATTTTATACTATTTGTCCTTAGGAAAACCAATACTTAGGCTTGCCTTTCAGGTTACCTGTTTAAAAGAAAAACTCTGAGGCTAAAAATTGCTATTCTTGGCTGGGCGCGATGGCTCACGCCTATAATCCCAGCAGTTTGGAAGGCTGAGTCAGGAGAATGGCTTGAGTCCAGGAGACCAGCCCAGGCAACATAGTGAGACCCTGTCTCATTTAAAAAAATGGAAAAAAAAATTTTTTTTTCTATTCTTTCTTTTTTTAAAAATAATAATTGATATTTTTTGGTGTTCCCTATACCTTCTATAGTGGTTTCTATATTCCTTAGCTGTCTCCTCTTTTTTTTCTTTCTGTATCATCTCATAGATACTTCAGTGTCTTGGCCAGGCACGGTGGCTCACGCTTGTAACCCCAGCACTTTGGGAGGCTGAGTTGGGTGGATCACTTGAGGTCAGGAGTTCGAGACCAGCCTGGCCAACATGGTGAAACCCTGTCTCTACTTAAAAAAAAAAAAAATTGTCCAGACATAGTGGTGGGGTCCCTTAATCCCGGCTACTTGGGAGGCTGATACAGGAAAATTGCTTGAACCAGGAGGCAGAGGTTGCAGTGAGCCAAGATCAAGCCACTGCACTCCAACCTGGATGATGGAGTGAGACTCTGTCTCAATAACAAAACAAAAACAAACAAAAAGTATTGGGTCTTGGTGGCATGTGCCTGTGGTCCAGCTACTCGGGAGGTTGAGGGAGGAGGATTGCTTGGGCTTAGGAGGGTGTTGCTGCAGGGAGCTGTGAACATGCCACTGCTCTCCAGCCTGGGTCACAGAGTGAGACTCTGTCTCAATAAAAAACCTCCCTTTTCCCATCAGGCTGAGGCAGGAGAATTGTTTGAACCTGGGAGGCGGAGGTTGCAGTGAGCCAAGATCATGCCATTGCACTCCAGCCTGGGTGACAGGGCGAGTTCTGTACATATCTGTTTGAGAAACAACCTGGAAAGTTATTGGTAATTTGGCCAGTTAGGGAGTAGTTAGCCTTAAATTTGAGAGGACCTTTGGGGATGGGATGAAAGAAGCCTAGGGCAAAGGCAGGGCCAAGAGAGGAGGAGGGCAAAGGTTGGTTTGTGAAGGGGAGTTGGTACAGTGCACTTATTCCGGCAGTTCTAGCTGAGTACCTGTTAGTACCTTTGCTAGGATTTGGAGGAGGATGCAAAGGTAGGAAGCTGCTTTCACAGTATATATGATCTAGTCTTGGAGATAAAATACAGCAGGCCCATAGCTTTGCATCATTGCCTAATTACTTAATACCGAGTTACAGTATTGAGTACAATGGGCCTTCAGAAAAGGCAGAGAGTGATATGGTTGAAGAGGCTTCCTTCACTGGAAGAGGTGAGACTGCAAATATCCGTGAAGAATGGGTCTCATGCAGAAGCAGGAGAGAGAACGCTGTGTAGGCCAAGATGTATAGGCCGACTTGTAATTCCACTCGCCTTGCTTCTCATTCTCAGCATTTCTATATATTCATTAATACCCTCTTTCAAGATCTTCACGTTTTCACTTTTTTTTTTGAGACGAAGTCTCACCCTGTCACCCAGGCTGGAGTGCAATGGCATGATCTTGGCTCACTGCAACCTTCCTCCCTGGTTCAAACGATTCTCCTGCCTCAGCCTCCTGAGTAGCTGAGATTGCAGGTGCCCGCCACTACACCCAGCTAATTTTTGTATTTTAGTACAGATGGGGTTTCACTATGTTGGCCAGGCTGGTCTCGAACTCCTGACCTTGTGATCCGCCCACCTCGGCCTCCCAAAGTGCTGGGATTACAGGCATGAGCCACCGTGCCCAGCCCCATGTTTTGACTCTTTACCAAAGTACCCCCAAGAAGTATAGGACTTATGCATTATTTGTCAGACCACTTTTTTGTTGTTCGAAGTGCAGGGTTGCCGCTTGGTCAGCCATCGCTGACAGACGGTGTTCTATGGCCTCTGCAGTAGCGCTGCAGGACCTGAATGAGAGTGTCCTCAGGTGAGTTGTGTACCTTCAGTTTGACCCACTCGTTGCCACTGTTCTGGTCCTGCACCTGACCTGACTCAACATTGATATTATGTGCCTTTGTAGGGACTTGAGTTTGCAACTCCTGGTGTTAAGACTGCATTGGAAACAGGAAAAGGAACCTTGCATAAGGATTGTTCAGCTGGGCACAGTGGCTTATACCTGTAATCCCCAGCACTTCGGGAGGGCCCGAGGCAGGTGGATCACCTGAGGTCTAGAGTTCAAGACCAGCCTGGCCAACATGGGAAACCCAATTTCTACTACTAAAAAATACAAAAAATTCGATGGGTATGGTGGTGGGCGCCTGTAATCCCAGCTACTTGGGAGGCTGAGGCAGGAGAATCTCTTGAACCCAAGGGGCAGAGGTTGTGGTGAGCCGAGATCACACCACTGCACTCCAGCCTGGGCAACAAGAGCAAAACTCCATCTCAAAAAAAAAAAAAAAAAAAAAAAAAAAAAAAAAAAAATGAAGTTCTGATTGTTCTTAGTTTAAAACCTAACCTGCCCTTTTTCCAGATCTCATTTAAAATTCTCTTCTGCCCTTTTACTGAAGGAAGTAACATCTTGTCCTTTTGTTTAGGCTCCTTTCCCTTATTTTCCCTTGAATAATGCCTGGCTGCCTCACACTGGGGCTGGGCTGAAAGTTAGAAGCTCGGAGCAGCATGTACTTAATGATTTCTAAAGCGTGGAAAGTGCCTGTCTGTAATTAGCCTGAGGAATACTTTCAATATCCAGTAATAAGTGAAGATAGGGTTAGGAATGGAAGCTACATTTCAACCTGAAATTTTCAGTTTGCTTTGTGGATATGTTATCTTCTGGGCATTTATTTTGGCCATTTGCTGTCCTTTGGGTAATGTCTGTTTTGGGGGTTGGTAGAGTTGATAAATGACTGGCAAACACTATAATCATTCTTCTTGTTTTCTTTTTTTTCTGCTGACATTTTTCCTACTTTGAGTTTGTCTATGGCCTAGTGAACTCCAAGTGAGTGCCTATGGTTAGAAGCCCAGGAAACTCACAGATCACATCTAGGCTCTGCCTGTGGCTTAAAGAGGAGCTGTCCTCATGAGTCTGGGTTTCTTGGTCCCAGCCTCACATAGATGAAATGGGCATTAGTCATTATTTGTGGTGGTCTTGAATAAAAAACTGAGTGGTGTGAGGTGTTTATCACCTGCAAGGCATTTAGGGGAGAACAGTAACTTTGCTTATCTTGACCTCTTGGGGAATGGGCTGGTTCTTTGCAAGGATTCCTATGGTAAGGACTGATGGGAGTTGGTAAGGTCAAGGGTAATGAGCAGAAGTTACTAGATTTCCTTTGTGCCTGTGTTGCTTGTACGGTGCCTGCAGTAGGGGGCCAAAGTGCAGAGCTCTCTGCTGAGTGCCATCACATGTCACCTTCCCTCCTTGGCAGGCACTGAGCGACCGCTTCAGCGGTGAGATCCCTGATGACCAGATGGCACACAGCTCCTTTTTTCCAGATGAGTACTTCACCTGCTCCTCCTTGTGCCTCAGCTGTGGGTAAGTAAGGCTGCTCCCGACCCCCCACCCCATACCTTGAGAATAGAGCCTTTGAGTGGTGCTTCCTAGACTTCGGTGTGTATGCACATCCCCTGGCTCTTGCTGAATTACAGGCTGTGATTTAAATTATCCAAAATGGTACACTCCCATGTTCCCATGAGATCCTGGTGGTCTAGGAACCACACTTCTGAGGTAACAGGAGCTTGAAGGACACATGGTTGTGCAGAATCTCCTGGAAACTCCAACTGGTATAGACGTGAGACGGACCAGCTTCTGGTCTGGGAGGCTGTTAGGGCAGAAAACTTTGGGTTGCCTGCTTTTCTGTGTTTCTTCTACCAGAGCTTCCAGTCACTTACTCCTAGTATTCCAGTTATTCAGGTGATATTTGAGTGCCCCCCTGTGCAAAGTACTATGGGTAGGATTCCTTTCACTATGAGAGCAAATGTTTAGAGCACATTAGAATTTTCTGGGGAGCTTTCAAAATTACCAAGGCCAGGGCACCACCTTCTGGGATTCTAACTGAGCGGGCTGCGTGTAGGACCTCTGCACTGGTAGGTTAAGATGCTCCTCAGAGGATTCTAAACTGCAGCCTGAGCTGAGGACATTGAGTTGGGACAGTACTTCTGAAACTTCCATTGTACATGCATCACCTGGAGATTCTGTTGAAACGCAGATTCTGAATCAGGTCTGGGTGAAGCCTGAGATTCTGCGTTTCTGTCAAGCTCCCGGGCGATGGCTGTGCTGCTGGCCTGTGGACCGCACTTTGTTACACTTAGAGCAGTGATCCACACATTTTAGCATGCATCGGAAAAACCTGAAGGGCAGGATCACTGGGCACCCCTCCACAGTTTCTCATTCAGTAAGTCTGAGGTAGGGCCTGGGAGTTTGCATTTTAATAAATGTAGTAAATTCTTAGGTGATGCTGATGTTGTTCCTGGGGACCAGCCTTTGAGGATCACTGGGTTAGTTTGAACTGTTGATGGCTGTTAAATCAGTGTGGTGACTTCACTGATGGGCCCCAGGGGATTTAAATGCATTATGTCGAGGTCAGATGGCAATCTCCACGTCCTGTAGACAGTCCCTCCCACTCTCTTCACTACCAAATTGTCTTCACTCCTACCAGAACCAGTGCCCCTGTCCTGCACACTTGCCGTTTTACAGAAGTAGACCTGACCTACATCTGTTATGAATGGTCATTTCACTTTGAGTCCTGTAGGCCACCTGCTGCATGCAGAACCACCTCTGGCCTTGGTGAAAAAAAGACCTGGCTCTTGGATTATACAGCCTGGGCAAGGGAGGACTAAGGATTATCTTGGAGAGTTCAGCTTGGAAAGGGGCGAGGGATGTTAGTTGCCAGTGTGACTTGCCTTTTTGCATGCCCCATGAGCCTAGAGGCTTAAGCACTGTTGGATCATTGCTTTCCTAATGTGAGCCTCCTCAGGATTTCTGGAATTTTCCCATTGGAATCATAGTGAAATTCTAAAGTCCTGATCTCTGTTTTTGCATTGTCAGGATGGCAGAGCTCACTGTTCATTTGGAAGGCTTGTTCAACCTAAGCCTCCCCTTAAAGCATTGCCAAATTTTGGGGTTGGTTTTCATTTTGCATCTTGGCAGCCTGTTCTGGGTAAAATGTTCCATTTCATCTTGTTTGGATTTTTTGAGTCTTCTGAGAGCCATTCAGGTTTCCTCTCTGGTCAAGTTGGTATCTTCTGGCTCCTCCATTTCTGCTGAGGGGACAGGTAGTTTTTCCAAGAAGAGATTTCTGGGGTTTTTTGTTTGTTTGTTTTTGATGTGGAGTCTCGCTCTGTTGCCCAGGCTGGAGTATAGCAACGTGATCTCTGCTCACCGCAACCTCCGCCTCCTGGGTTCAAGCGATTCTCCTGCCTCAGCCTCCTGAGTAGCTGGGATTACAGGCATGCACCACTATGCCTGGCTAATTTTTTTGTTTTTTTAGTAGAGATGGGGTTTCTCCATGTTGGTCAGGCTGGTCTCGAACTCAGTGCAACCCCCACCTCCTGGGTTCTAACGATTCTCGTGCCTCAGCCTCCCAAGTACCTGGGACTACGGGTGCCCGCCACCATGCCCAGCTAATTTTTGTATTTTTATTAGAGACGGCATTTCACCATGTTGGCCAGGCTGGTCTTGAACTTCTGACCTCAAGTGATCTGCCCCCCTCGGCCTCCCAAAGTACTGGGATTACAGACATGAGCCACTGTGCCAGGCTGAGATTTCTTTTTCCCCTGTGTCCTCATACAAGGATAGTAGTCGCTGTACCTGTGTAGTGCTGTTGATTGCAAGTGTAACACAGAGGCATGTGGGTTTCCGGCTACCCTTTCTGTGTTCAGCATCTGAGGCCCAGTTAGTAATCAAGGTCTGGTCTTAGCCTTGTGCCTGGCTCAGGGTCAGACTGTTCTGTATAAGTGGCACTGGCTCCTATTTTAGCCATCTCATTGTCAGTCTTTGGACTTCATTCAGGGTTGGATGTAAGAACAGTATGAATCATGGGAAGGAAGGAGTGCCTCATGAAGCCAAGAGCCGCTGCAGATACTCCCACCAGTATGACAACCGAGTGTATACTTGCAAGGTGAGTCCTCTGAGCAACTCCCTGTGTCAGCAGCGGGCTTGCTGACCACCCTCTCTTTGGCAAGACTATCTTGGGGTCATTTTTTGCTGCATGCCGAAGTATTTGATATTCAAATAGAATATTTCTGGAACTTCTCTCCAGCTCTAACAAAAAGCACTCACATGTCCTCATTGGTGAGAGTCCCTTTGTTTACTGTTTTAAGCTTATTTTCTCCTCATTCTGTTGAGCTTGTATGTAAGGGTCATTTACATCGAACATTCATTCTTTTTTTTTTTTTTTTTTTTTTTTTTTCAAGTTTTTTTTTTTTTGAGACAGAGTCTTACTCTGTCAGCCAGCCTGGAGTGCAGTGGCACAATCTCGGCTCACTGCAACCTCCATTTCCCAGGCTGAAGCAGTTCTCCTGCCTGAGCCTCCTGAGTAGCTGGGATTACAGACATGTGCCAACATGCCCAACTAATTTTTGTATTTTTAGTAGAGACAAAGTTTCACCATGTTGGCCAAGCTGGTCTCGAACTCCTGACCTCAGGTAATCTGCCCGCCTAGGCCTCCCAAAGTGCTGGGATTACAGGTGTGAGCCACTGCGCCCGACCTTCTGAGACAGAGTCTCACTCTGTCGCCAGGCTAGAGTGCAGTGGCGTGATCTTGGCTCACTGCAACCTCCACCTCCCGGGTTCAAGTGATTCTCCTGCCTCAGCCTCCCGAGTAGTTGGGACTACAGGCGCTCCCCACTATGCCTGGCTAATTTGTGTATTTTTTTAAAAATAGAGATGGGGTTTCACCATCTTGGCCAGGATGGTCTTGACCTCTTGACCTCTTGATCCGCCCGCCTCAGCCTCCCAAAGTGCTGAGATTACAGACATGAGCCACCGCGCCCTGCCGAACATTCATTCTTAAGAGCAGAAGTGCTCTTCAGGACACTAGGACACTAGTGTTGTATTGTCCTCCTGTCTGTGACAGGTATATAATTTAAACCCGGTTTCTGGGCCCGGGATGGACACACACTCAGTTCATTACCATTCTGGGGAATGACTTCTTTAGAGGAATGAACCTTCTTCTGAGGCGCTAACTCCAGAGTCTGAAAGTCTCTCAGCTGGTTTGGTTTGTGGAGAGTTGGGATGGATGTGGGGGGTGTGGTGTACATAGGAAAAGCTAGCAGAAGGCTGGGCATGGCGGATCACACCTATAATCCCAGAACCTTGGGAGGCTGAGGCGGGAGGATCACTTGAGCCCAGGAGTTCGCGACCAGCCTGGGCTGGTAAAACTCTGTGTCTATTAAAACAAACAAACAAAAGACAAACAATAAGCTAGCAGAGTGTTTCCTGTTTCAGGCCTGCTATGAGAGAGGCGAGGAAGTCAGCGTAGTGCCCAAAACATCTGCTTCCACTGACTCCCCCTGGATGGGTCTCGCAAAATATGCCTGGTCTGGGTGAGTTTAAAAAACATGGCTAAAGGTTTTCTAGTCTGTTTGTCTCCCCAGGCACCTGGCTGGGTAACCGTATTGATTTGCCTTTCTTGTAGGTATGTGATCGAATGTCCTAACTGTGGCGTGGTCTATCGTAGTCGGCAGTACTGGTTTGGAAACCAAGATCCTGTGGATACGGTGGTGCGGACAGAGATTGTGCACGTGTGGCCTGGAGTAAGAACTGTTGGATTTCTCTATTTTCCTTTATCTCGTGTCGTTCAGTTTTTCATGTGTGTAGAAAACCGGAGCCTGCTTAAAATTAAGGTTAGCCATGAATTTCAGAATGTTGGTGGTTTAGAATGGCATGATCTGGAGAGCTTTTTTGTTCTCTAGACCTTTAATTGTTTTTATTTCTTCTTGCATATATATTAGAAGTACAGCTTTAAATGAAATAAACCAAAAATCTCTAGTTTTACTCCTTTGGCAAATAAAATATTTTTTCATGTTCTACTCGTTCATTTTCTATATGTGTATGTTTTTCTAGATGCAAATATAATTTACATGCCTTTTTTCTGCTTTTTTTCTCATAACGCTATTTTATTTAGTTTTATTTGTACATTTTAAAAAAATCATTAAAATGCTAGTGACCATTTTGTGTAA
This sequence comes from Rhinopithecus bieti, assembly GCF_001698545.2. NCBI lineage: Eukaryota > Metazoa > Chordata > Mammalia > Primates > Cercopithecidae > Rhinopithecus > Rhinopithecus bieti. The sequence goes on along the minus strand of NW_016807544.1, from coordinate 2,687,602 downwards.
AAAAGCCTTTTCTTGTTTTAGGAAATTTTCTTGAAGTATATTCTAAGAAGTGGGATTCCTATAGATCCTTAATCTTTTTTTCTTTTTTTTTTTGAGACGGAATTTCGCTCTTATTCCCCAGGCTGAAGTGCAATGGTGAGATCTTGGCTCACTGCAATCTCTACCTCCCGGGTTCAAGTGATTCTCCTGCCTTAGCTTCCCAGGTCGCTGGGATTACAGGCATGACCACTGCACCCGGCTAATTTTGTATTTTCAGTGGAGATGGGGTTTCTCCATGTTGGTCAGGCTGGTTTCAAACTCCCCACCTCAGGTGATCCGCCCACCTCGGCCTCCCAAAGTGCTGGGATTATAGGCGTGAGCCATGGTGCCCAGCCTAATGATTATTTTTTAATTTGATTTTTGAATTCCGGATGTCAGAAATATAAATCTGTTTATGAGGCAGTGATATCATGCTTTCATTCTGCATTAAATCACTGTTCACACTTAGCGTTGTCCATAAATCACAACAAATCCAAAACCTTTTCCTTTCATGCGAAAAAGACAAGTGATTTTCCCTGAGGGACTTATTTGACTCTGCGACATTGTCCTCGCTGGGTGATTCCTAAAGCAACCGTTCAGCCTAGTCCTACCTGCAGGTCCCCTCCTGAGCTTTCCTGGATCCTATAGGTACCATAAAACTGAAGATTTCCTTATTTTTCTCCTCCTTTTTCTAATTTTCAGGCCCACTGAAATCTGTTATTGTATAGTAGTCTCATTATTGGAGCCCACCTCCTTGGCATAATGGTTTATGCCATTCTGTCCCAAGGATTTAACATGGCCTTATAGTACGAAAGTAAAGGTGGTAAGATAGTTTATATTCCAGGAAAACAGGACTGCAGTAATTTACTGTCAGGTCACATTCCTCACAGTCCTTGAAATTAGGGAGGATACAGATGTCTTCCCTGCTGTTTGTTTGCTCGTTCATTCCTTCCTTCATTTATTCATTATTTCAGCATACATTGTTGTGTACCTTATGCCCAGCATTGAGCTAGTTACTTTGCAAAATACAAAAAAAAAAAGTGAAAAAGAGTTATTGTCAGGGAGTTCAGAGTTTAACAGGGAGTCAGATACATAAATGGATATTGTACTTAGACACACAGAAATAGGATTCCTAGAGATGTCCAAGTATTAGAAGAACTGAGAGGAAAGATTCTTAACTAAGCCTGCGGTGGGGGGCCTCCTGGAGGAGGTGTCATCTCCTGCATTATATGGGCTTAGTAAGCCCTAAATTGAACAGCTACACATCAAATCTTTTTTTTTTTTTTTTTTGAGATGGAGTCTCGCTCTGTCGCCTAGGCTGGAGTGCGGTGGTGCGATCTCGGCTCACTGCAAGCTCTGCCTCCCGGGTTCACGCCATTCTCCTGCCTCAGCCTCCCGTGTAGCTGGGACTACAGGCGCCTGCCACCATGCCCGGCTAATTTTTTTTTTTGTATTTTTAGTAGAGACGGGGTTTCACCATGTTAGCCAGGATGGTCTCGATCTTCTGACCTTGTGACCCGCCCGTCTCGGCCTCCCATACACATCAAATCTTATGGTCGCTTTGGAGAGAATAAAGCCAGAGGGATTCCTGGTGTGTCTCCGTTCTTCCCTGCCAGGGAGTTAATGGTTCTGAGTTGGCCACGGTGAGAGTGCAACTCACCAAACATCCCTCTTCCTCCTTCCTTTCACTCCCTTCTCAGAGCATGATGGAAGCCTGCTTTTCATTTCAGACCGATGGGTTTCTGAAGGACAACAACAATGCTGCCCAGCGCCTGTTGGACGGGATGAACTTCATGGCTCAGTCAGTGTCTGAGCTTAGCCTTGGACCCACCAAGGCTGTGACTTCCTGGCTGACAGACCAGATCGCCCCTGCCTACTGGAGGCCCAACTCCCAGATTCTGGTATGGTGTGGCAGGATGCCCCTCCACCCCTGGCACAGCCCATCCTGCCTAATGCCGCTTTGCCCTGTGCTAAGCTTATTCTGTGAGGGAGATGCAAACATTTTCTGCCAGTGCCGTGAGCTCTGTGAGTACTGGGAAGGGGAGGAGTCGTTGAGGCAGCCGTTTTCTCTTTGTCCATTGATTTTCCTTCGTGTTTTCCTGCAAGTATTTTCTCTTTGGTGAGTTTTAGTTTCCTTGTGTGCGATGACCAGTGAATATTGCTTAGATATGTGAGAATCTGGAGGAAAAAGGGTCTTTAGAGGTTATTTAGGGTCATCCTCAGCTTGATCCATTAATGCTACAGCATCCATAGCAAGAGAGCACCCAGCTTCAACCCAGACACTTAGTGAAAGGAAACTCACTGCCCACCAGGCTTCCTTTTCACTCTCAGATAACGCGTTACTAGAAAGCTTTTGTCCTTGTTGAGCTAACACCACCTGCCTTAGTTTCTGCTTGCTCCAGGGTCTTGTTGACTTTCTCAGCTGAGCATACATGGACCATACCTCCCTGCCTCTGTGTTTTGTTTTGGGCTTGGAACAGAGCTGCAACAAGTGTGCGACGTCCTTTAAAGATAACGACACTAAGCATCACTGCCGAGCCTGTGGGGAGGGCTTCTGTGACAGCTGCTCATCAAAGACCCGGCCAGTGCCTGAGCGGGGCTGGGGCCCTGCGCCGGTGCGGGTGTGTGACAACTGCTACGAAGCCAGGAATGTCCAGTTAGGTAATGTGGGGCCTGGGAGCTGCAGGGGTGGAGGGGAGAACCTCCCACCTTGGCCCTGGGTGCTAAGAACTGGATATCCAGACACCCCAATCCCGCTTCTACCCACATCTCCCTTGTGAGAGCACTTCTGGTCTCGACCAGTCAGCCTCTAAGCTCCTTGTTAACAGCGTCCTATGGGTGCTGTTCCTCAGGGGCTCGAACCTGTCCTGTGTTCTCAGCTGCAGAGGTGCTTCTGGGGGAAGGGAATGCACACATAGCAGCTGAGTTCTGAAAAGGCTGCAGTGTTTACCAGAGATGGCTTAGACCAGTCTTCTCCTTTGAGAACATTCTAGTTTTTGCTCCTAGAACCTTTCTGCCTTAATTTAAAAGGGTGATAAAGGAGCCCTGGAAGGTTGCAGATAAAGGACTAACAGATGTCATCTAATTTCAGGGTCTGGGCCGACCTGACCCACAGCGCAGACCCTTGCAATAGTTGCAGGACAGCACAGTGGTGTCTGGGATCAGAATCCAGAAGCATTCTGCTGTTGGTCCCTGAGTTTTCCATTTGGGAGAGGACTTAGAGGTGACAGCTTTTCCTTTATTATTGTCTACAGCTATTACCGAGGCACAGGTGGACGATGAAGGTGGAACACTCATTGCTCGGAAGGTGGGCGAAGCCGTGCAGAACACTCTGGGAGCTGTGGTGACAGCCATTGACATACCACTAGGTGGGCCTGGCAGTGCTTCTCTTGGGTGTAGCGGATGTGGGTTGAGGGGTTTCGGGTGCCCTGGGCTCTCACTTTGTAGAGGCTTGCCAACCTATATTGAGATGGGCGGTAAGGAATCAATTACACAGTGCCATACATTTGCTTACTTCTGCTGAATGCCTTAGTAGTTTCATGTTTATTCCTGGAGGCCATATTCTCTTACAGCATCTAGTGCTGTGTAACCTTAAAATGTAAAGGCTTAAAACAACCATTTTTGATGTCTTTGTAGGTCTAGAAGTCAGGAAGGGTAATTATTCAGCTCCAAGTGGCATTGCCTCTAGTTACTACCTGATATTCCAGGGTGGCAGCTGGAGTGGTCTGGTCTCAAGGGTGCAAGCTGACCTCACTTACAAGCTGGGTGCCTTGGCAGGGACAGTTAGGTTGTGTGTAGCAGAGACTCACCTGCTCTGTGTATCTTCTAGGCCTCTTCAGTGGTTCCTCTGGCACTTAAGTGATGTCAGGGTTCCAGGAGCTAATGTTCCAAGAGACAGAAAGTGGAAGCTGCCCATCTCTCTTTTTTTTTTTTCGAGATGGAGTCTCACTCTGTCACCCAGGCTGGAGTGTAGTGGTGCGATCTTGGCTCACTGCAACCTCTGCCTTCTGGGCTCAAGCGATTCTCCTACCTCAGTGTCCTGAGCAGCTGGGATTACAGGCACGTGCCACCATGCCCAGCTAATTTTTGTATTTTTAGCAGAGACGGGGCTTCACCATGTTGACCAGGCTGGTCCCAAACTCCGACCTCAAGTCATCCACCCACCTCTGCTTCCCAAAGTGCTGGGATTACAGGCGTGAGACACTGCACCTGGCTAAAGCTGCACATCTCTTAAGGCCTAGGACTGCAGACGGGCACTTCTGCTGTCATCTCCTGGAGTCTGCTGCAGTCACAGGGCTTGCCTAGATTCAAGGGAGGGGGCAGAAGTGTCAAAGATGGAAAGTGAGTCAAAGATTCTATGGCTGTCTTTAATCTGTCACACCAGCCAGACTGTTAGTTTAAGATTTAAAATAGCTGGCCGGGTGCAGTGGCTCAGGCCTGTAATCCCTTGCGGAGCACGAGCAGCGGAGGAATCACGAGGTCAGGAGATCTAGACCATCCTGGGCTAAGCACGGTGAAACCCCATCTCTACAAAAAAATTAGTCTGGGCGTGGTGGCAGGCACCTGTAGTCCCAGCTACTCAGCGACGAGCAGAGAAATGCGTAAACCCGGGAGCAGAGTCTTGCAGTGAGCTGAGAGGCTTCACTGCACTCCAGCCGGACAACAGAGCCGAGACTCCATCTCAAAAAAAAAAAAAAAAAAGATAGCTCCTTGCCATGGGCGCGGTGGCTCAAGCTGTAATCCAGACTTTGGGGGCAGAGACGGCGCGGTCACGGAAGCAGGAGATCGAGGGACCTATCCTGGGCTAACACGGTGAAACCCCGTCTCTTACTCTAAAAAATACAAAAAAAAAAACCTAGCTGGGGCGAGGTGGGGCGCCTGTTAGTCCCAGTACTCGGGAGAATGGCGTAACAACCCGCGGAGGCGGAGCTTGCAGTGAGCTGAGATCCGGCCACTGCTACTCAGCCCGGGCGACAGAAGCAAGACTCCGTCTCAAAAAAAAAAAAAAGATAGCTCCCCAGCCCTGGATGTGAGAGGGGTATTTGTATTCAGGATGGCGAGGTGGAGAGGGAGGGAAATCAACCAGTGCATGGCAGGCTGAGGCAAGGCTGGCAAGGCCTGGGGCAGCGTGGCACATGGTAGGGGAGCAAGCAAACGTGGGTAGTGATGAAAATGGCCTGGAGCAGATTTCCTCATTGCGGCTCACAAAGTGAGTAGATGACGTAGGAACTGCTGGATTTGCCCAAGCTTAAATCTCAGGTTGCATCTGTCCTCAGGGGTACCTGGGAGAGGCAAGGACTGCCCTTGGCACAGAAGGCACAGCATAGCCTGCTGGCTGTCCTTACTAAGTGCTCCCATCCTGAGCACCCACAGGGTGTTGGGTACCAGGCCAGTATGTCAGGCATGTTCTTTCTTCTCATCCTCATCACAGCTCTTGAAGGTGGCTTGTTAAAGATGAGTAAGCCCCTGAGAGGTTAGCTAACCTTTCTTTCTTTCTTTCTTTTTTTTTTTTTTGAGACTGACTCTTGTTCTTTTGTCCAGGTTGGAGTGCAGTGACGTGATCTTGGCTCACTGCAACCTCCACCTCCCAGGTTTAAGCCATTCTCATGTCTCAGGCTCCCAAGTAGCTGGGGTTACACCACCATGCCTGGCTAATTTTTGTGTTTTTAGTAGAGACAGTTTCACCATGTTGGCCAGACTGGTCTTGAACTGCTGACCTCGAGTGGTCCGCCTACCTCTGCCTCCCAAAGTGCTGGGATTATAGTTGTGAGCCACCATGCCCAGCCTTAGCTAACCTTTCTTAATCCAGCAGCTGCTGATTAACCTGATCTCAATAGAACTGGAATTTGAGTGTCTGACTCCAGAGCCCAGACTTCCTTATAGTTCTTCCAGGGCTTCTTAGCATGGCTGCTCCTTCAGTTTACAAAGAGGGCTTCAAAGATATATAAATATCAAGGAGCTGGGTATGGGAGTGCATGCCTATAATCCCAGCTACTTGGGAGGCTCAGGCAGGAGGGTCCCTTGAGTCCTAGGAATTTGAGACCAGCCTGGGTAACAGAGTGAGACCCTGTCACAAAAGAGAAAAGAAAGGGCACGGTGGCTCATGCCTATAATCTTAGGCCTACAGTCCCAGCACTTTGGGAAGCTGAGATGGTCAGATCACTTGAGGCCAGGAGTTCGAGACCGGCCTGGACAACATGGTGAAACCCTGTCTCTACAAAAATCAGCCAGGTATGGTGGTGCACGCCTACAGTCCCAGCTACTTAGGAGGCTGAGGTGCGAGGATTGTTTGAACCTAGGAGGCAGAGGTTGTGAGCTGAAATTGTGCTACTGCACTCTAACCTGGGCGACAGAATGAGACTCTGATTCCAAAAAACTTTTAAAAATGAGAAAAAAGAAAAAGGAAAAGGGAAAATCAATGCCTATGCTACAGCCCCAAAGACTCTGATCTGGATATGAGTGGCAGAGCCTGGGCATCTGCATTTTAAAAAATCTCTGTCAGCGGTTCTGTGTGCAGTTGGGATTATAAGCCAGTAAGCATCTGAGGATGCCCTCTTCCTAGTTGGGCCTTGGGGTATTGGGCTTTGGGTGTCCTGACCATTGTTCCCGCTATAGGTCTGGTCAAGGATGCGGCCAGGCCTGCGTACTGGGTGCCTGACCACGAAATCCTGCACTGCCACAACTGTCGGAAGGAGTTCAGCATCAAGCTCTCCAAGCACCACTGCCGGGCCTGCGGACAGGGCTTCTGTGACGAGTGCTCCCATGACCGCCGGGCTGTCCCTTCTCGTGGCTGGGACCATCCCGTCCGAGTCTGCTTCAACTGCAATAAAAAGCCCGGTGACCTTTAACCCCAGCCCCCTCTCCGAGTCCTTCACAATTCCTTAGGTTCTCAGGGTTAGAAACAGTCTCGCGAGGTAGGCCCTCCTCCCGGTCACCTGCTGTGGTGTGTGTCCTCTCCTCTCCGCATCCCAGGGCCACTTTCCCTTAGTGGAGGTGAGCCTGGCGGCAGGCCCGAAGGCATGAACCCCTCAGGGCAGGGGACTGAGCAACTCAACACAAAGGGGAATGAACGTGAATCTGTTGCATTTATTTCAGTTAAAAATAATGAATATATATGTGTATATATCTCTCTCATATATACATATGAAAGGCACTCGGGGCATATCGAGGCTGCTGCTGGCTGCGAAGACTTCACACAGTGGCCCCCGCACAGGGTGAGGTGGCAGTGGCAGCACGTCTTCCTCGCGAGCCGAGCCAGGTCCACGGCCACCGCGTGGCTGGCCCCTCCCTCTGCTGCTGTGGGAGCCTTGGAAGCCTCTCCTGTCCTTGGCTCTTCCCTCCATGCCTGTCAGCTGCCTGGGGAGTGAGCCTCCCAGGTCCTTCCTGCCTGAAACGGCCTGAAGGGAATTCTCCCTGGGTCTCCTGGGAGTCGAATCCCAGTTCTTGGCTTAAGCATGTTTTAGTCAGAGACCACCCAACTTAGTGTGCAGGTCACCAGAGTGGGTGGAGGGTCAGAGGTCGGGTCTTCAGCCCTGAGAAGTGGAAATGCAGGGGCTGTGCTGTCACTGGTCCCCCAGGGGATGGCAAGGAAGGAACTGAGCCTTCCCCAGCAGGGCTTCCTGCCCCGACGCTTCTTTCTCCACTCGGCTTTTCCCAAAAGGCGGCGCCCAGCTCCTCAATCGAAGCACCCGCCTCCCACCCCTCCGTCCCCTCGAGCCCACCGTCTGCTTCTGAGTGTCGCACTAGGATTTTCATTGCTTATTTTAAAGTGTCTTAATCCTTTGTTCCCCGACACATAACCCCTCTAGCTCTCGGAGGGGCGACCATGAGAAACCTTCCAGGGAAGCAGAGCACAGGATGGACTGTTGTTTTTAAAAGTCTATATATAATTTCAACAGATCATAAAGAAAAAATTTATCTCTTTGGTCCTTGCAAGAGAAGTCAAAGGAACTTTTGTTTCTCCTCAAGAGCCTGGACATCTGTCTGTCGTGACTGGAAAGAGCCCGTTGTGCTGAAATCTGTCATCATGGTGGGTTTGATCTTCAGTGGCCAAACATGAAGAATTAAAGTGTAATTCTTGACTGAACTGGCGGATGGGTTGAGCTTTAGGGAAGTATATGGCAGTCATTCCTGGCGCGCGTATCGGTGTGACATGAGCCCTGGAGTGTGTCGTCCCTCTCAGCCCTGCTCCTCCTGCCTCCTGGGGCCCAGTGACTGGGGCCCTACTCTAGAACTGTGTACCATCCAATTCGCCATCATAAAGGAATCTTCCTGCATCTCGACTGTGCTGGCTCTTTCCTCTCATTGCATCAGTGCCTTCTGGCCACCGTCTCTCTCCAGCTGATGGTGGCTTCCAAAGCAGAGGCCAAGTAAGGGGCATGTTTCTAGGGTGGTAATATTTTACCTGCAAATACTGCAGTCTTTTACTCTGACAAACAAGAACTTTTTCAAAACCATACCCAGCCAGGCGTGGTGGCTCATGCCTGTAATCTCAGCACTTTGGGAAGCCGAGGTGGGGGGAATCACTTTAGGTCGGGAGTTCCAGACCAGCCTGACCAACATGTAGAAACCCCGTCTCTACTAAAAATATGAAAAATTAGTTGAGTGTGGTGGCGCACGCCTGTCATCCCAGCTACTCAGGAGGCTGAGGCAGGGAAATTGCTTGAACCCAGGAGGCGGAGATTGCAGTGAGCTGAGATTGCACCATTGCACTCTAGCCTGGGCAACAAGAGTAAAACTCTGTTAAAACAAAACAAAACAAACACCATAGCCAAGTACCCCCAAACCATGATCCTGTGGAGTGGATGTCAGTATCATGACCACAGCCTGTTGTCCCCAGCCCTTTGCTAGATAGCATGCCCCACCCGGACCAGAGCTTTGAGCTTGTCATGAATATTCCTTTATGTAGGGAAGGCAATAGCTTACGGTCATGGAATTCTCTGTAGTGACTAGAGGGCCCCCACATTCTCACTCATTACTTATCCTGTACCTTAGAGCTGTTCCTCAGACCTTTCTGCAACCGGGGTCACCCGGCAGACCCCCTTTCGACAGCCGTGGCATTGGCTGAGCAAGGCTCAGCGGTAGCGGTTTCACAGCTTGGGTTCTCCGGGTTACGCTCTGGCAGCTGTCATGTCAGGGTCTGTTGAGGAATCCTCTCGCACAGTAGAAGAGATGGGGTATCAGTCCTGATTTTCACTCCCTCTGTTTAAAATACATAGTCCTGGCTAGGCGCGGTCACTCATGCCTGTAATCCCAGCACTTTGGGAGGCCAAGGTGGGCGGATCACTTAAACCCAGGAGTTCGAGACCAGCCTGGGCGACGTGGTGAGTGAACCCTGTCCCTACCAAGAACCAAGAAAACCAACCCCTCCCCGCAAAAAAGCTGGGTGTGGCAGCGCAGACCTGTAATTCCAGCTACTCGGGAGGCTGAGGTAGGAGGATTGCTTGTGCCTCAGAGATGCCCCTGTTGCCTGGGTGACAGAGTGAGACCCTGTCTCAACAAGATTGAACCATTATATATCTATACTTCAGCTTGATTTTCTCAAACAGAATGCTACATAACGAATCAGCACCCAGATTAAGAAACAGAACCTGGCTGTCCTCCAAGAACTGGCCCCTCCCCCACCAGGAGTAACCACTATCCTGACATGTAGTAACAGAGTTTCGTCCCCTCTCCTTTTCAGGGGAGCCACGTAGAGGCTTTTAATCACTTTCTGGTTTAAAAGACTTGCTCATAGGTGGAGACAGTTGTTGAACATATCCCTGAGGGCTGTGACTGGAGATTGCAACTTGTGGCTGATAATGACGCAGTCTCCTGGTCAGCGAGACCGAGTGGGATCCTTACACATCCCTTGGATTTAACTGCTGATTTATTTGGGAACCGGAAGAGTACAGGGAACCAGCATTTAGGTGCCTGTTACGTGTCTTGCACTATGCTAGGAGCTTTACATGGTTAATTCTCACAACCATACTGGAAGGTCCACAGTAGGGTTCTTGTCTTACAGCCTAAGACACTGGCTCCTGAGGATCAGAACCCAGTGTTGCCGGGCACACTCCAAGCTGGCCTGAGTCCAGGCAGCCCGAGACCCCTTCTATCACCGTCGCACTGTAGAGCTTCTCCCCGTTTTCCTTCCCCTTCACAGCTTGTGAGTTCTTTTGCATTTCCAGGTAAGGTCAGTATCTTCTCCTTAGGAGGAAAGGTAAGAATCAAAGTACCTGCTAGTGTGGTCAGCAAGCTTAGCATTGATTATTTCCATTGGCCTTGGATATTCTCATGGCCGAGGGCGGTAACACTTTTTCACTCAGAGCAACTTTATCTTTCACTAAAAAGACTCATTGGCTGAGAGATTAAGCAAGTTGATCTAGCCTATAACACGAGCTAAGCTTCCAATTTTTTTTTTTTTTTTTTTTTAGTTTTATAGGGATGGGGTTTTGCCGTGTTGCCCAGGCTGGTCTTGAACTCCTGGCTCAAGCAATCTGCTGCCTTGGCCTCCCAAAGTGCAGGGGATACAGGCATGAGCCACTGCTCCTGGCCAGCTTCCAATTGTTTAAAAAAAAAAAAACTGATTTAATGTTAATTTTGCAGCTATATTTGCATTTTCCATTTCAGACCCACCACCATTAGAGAGAGACAATGGAACCCACAATCGTAGTCTGTAATTATTCTCATCATGAAAAAGATGTTTTAGTTACTGTACAAAATCTGAGCGTATTCTAACTCCTAACTCTTAAATTGCACCTGGTATAATTTTTTTTTTAAAGGTACTTTGGAAATCATCACATACTCATGAACACTAAAGCCTATAGGGTATGGGGTTTTATGGGATTAGATAATCTGTAATTTAGTGATAGGCTCATCTGACCAGAGCCGTCTTTGACACTACCATTTGTAGACAGTGGGACCTGGAGTCCTCCAGTACATGATGCTGTACTGAGGGACTTATCCACTGCCACTTTTTTAACGGCCATCTTAAACTGGCCATACCCTGAACTCTAGCCAGAATCTCTCTGGCGCTCTGGCATTATCCTTAGATAACTCCATTTCATGTCCAAAGATACTGGAACTCGGCTGGGCATGGTGGCTCGTGCCTATAATCCCAGCACTTTGGGAGGCTGAGGTGGGAGGTTCACTTGAGGCCAGGAGTTTGAGACCAGCCTGGGCAACATAGCAAGACCCTGTCTCTATGAAAACAAACACAAAAATATTGCAACACAAGCAGAGCCTGAATGGATTTCCCATCCACCACGGCAACTCAGTTCTGACTGCCCTGGACTACGAGGAGCATTTGTGTCTGCACGCCTTTGCTCAGATTATGGCATCTACAGAGAATACCCTTTTCGGTATTGCAACAGCTGCTTTTATTCACGTGAAGCCAAGAGTGCAAGCAGGCCGGCAGGTAGTAGGAGCAAGCAGGGAGACATGAGCAAAGATATGATAGCCAGGCCCAAGTCAGAAGGTACCGTGGGAGGCAGAGGCAGTGAGTCTTAAGGAAAGAGGGAGAAAAGGGGAAACGGTTGAACTTAACCCAAAAAGATCTTAAATGTCCAGAGGAACAGTAAGAAGCCCATTCTCCCCAACACAAGGGGCCTAATAGAGTCTCGAACTTCTAGGAGCCCCAGCTGGCTCTGCTACATGTATCAGCAGAAGACCTTGGGCAAATCACTCTCTTGAGATTCAGTCTTTTCTTCTGTAAAGTGTGGAAATTTACTTCCTAGGGTTGTAGGAATGAAAACAAAATCATGCTGGCAAAACACAAAATGGTTCATCTATCTTAACAAGTGTCTACTTGTGTCAAGTGCTGGGGAAACGAAACTTCCCTGAGGTGTCTTTTATGCTGAGCCTTAAAAGTTGGACTTTTCTGGACGAAAAGAAGTTGGGTGGCTCAAGTAGAGGCCCGCGCGTGTGGGGGACAGGCTTGAAACGTGGTGTCCCGAGAGCACCAGGTGTGAGGCAGAGATGGCGCAAGAGGATGGAGAGGCATATGAAGTCAGATGACAAAAGGCCACACTATCTGAGGCACAGGAAGCCATTGAAAGCAAAGATCTAGAAAGATCATTCCTGTGGCAGTACAGTGGATGGACTGCAGAGGACAGACTTAGAGTGGGACCAGAGCCTTTTAGCAACATGTGCAAATGGAGAAATCAAGAAGAAATGGAGTTTAGCCTGAAATTGTTTGTGGGGATGGTTAGGTGGAAGATTTAGACCAGGACAGATCTAGGGTTGACAGGTAATAGGGAGGGGCTGACTTGGTCTTAGATGAAGGATGCTGCTGTGTGAGGAACCTTGTCGGGGACACCTAGGAGGCTGGCAGTACCCTCTAAACCATGCTGGGCCAGTTGGAGTGTAGGGTGTCCACAGCAACATGGGACAGGAGGCAGTATTTGTGGGCTTTTTTTTTTTTTTTTTTTTTTTGGAGATGGAGTCTCACTCTGTTGCCCAGGCTGGAGTGCAGTGGTGCGATCTCGGCTCACTGCAACCTCCGCCTCCAGGGCTGAAGGGATTCTCCTGCCTCAGCCCACTGAGTAGCTGGGATTACAGGCGTGGACCACCACGCCTGGTTAATTTTTGTATTTTCAGTAGACACGGGGTTTCACCATGTTGGTCAGGTTGGTCTTGAACTCCTGACCTCAAGTGATCTGCCCGCCTTGGCCTCCCAAAGTGTTGGGATTACAGGCGTGAGTCACCGCACCCAGCCAGTATTTGTGGGCATTTTTGATAACGAGTGTGAGCGATTCATTGTTGTCACTAGAAGGCTGTAAGTAAGCAAACACTGAGCTAGTTAGCAAGGGGTCTATCACAGTTCCGTGCTGCCACCACAATCACCTGCTCATTTGCTACCTTTCATTGTCACCTGGGGAGTAGGGCAAAATGGAAAATCCTTCAAGGTCAGGCATGATGGCTCACCCTGTAATCCCAGTGCTTTGGGACGCCAAGGTGAGTGGATGGCGTGAGGCCAGGAGTTCTAGACCAGCCTGAGCAACATGGCAAAATCCTGTCTCTACAAAAATACCCCAAAACCTCAAAAATCAGCTCGGTGTGGTGGCACACGCCTGTAATCCCAGCTACTCAGGAGACTGAGGTGGGAGAATTGCTTGAGCCTGGGAGGTCAAGGCTGCAGTGAGCCAAGATCACGCCGGCTGTACTCTAGCCTGGGCGACAGAGTGAGACCTTGTCTAAAAAAAAAAAAGAAAAATGCTCAGAGACTGTAGTATCAAGCAAACAGGCCAAAATGCTTATTCAACGTCTTGGCCAAGTTTAACCCCTTTTCATGCAACCTAGACCACATTTTAGGTGCAGTGAGTGTTAACCAAGAACCAACTGTTGCTCTTTACCCGCCGCCACTGAGTCGCAGAGGCAGAGGCTCAGGTGTGTTCGAGAATCAGCTTCCTCCCTAAACCCACCGCCATGGGCCAGGAAGGCATCACTGCTGGAGGTATCATGGACCTTATTACTGCTGTACAAGAGGCCCTGAAGGCCGCCCTCATCCACGATGGTCTAGCACGTGGAATTCGAGAAGCTGCCAAAGCCTTAGACAAGCACTGGGCCCACCCTTGTGTGCTGTCCCCAACTGTGATGAGCCTGCCTGTGTGGCTGGTGAAGGCCCTTGGTGCTGAACACCAGATCACCCAAATTAAGGTTGATGACAAGAAACTAGGGGAAGGGGTGGGCCACTGTAAAACTGACAGGGAAAACCCATAAAGTGGTTGGTTGCAGTTGTGTAGTGTTAACGACCATGGCAAAGGATGTCATCAAAGAGTTGAGATGGAGTCTCTCTCTGTCACCCGGGCTGGAGTGCAGTGGCATGATCTCGGCTCACTGTAGCCTCTGCCTCCTGGTTGCAAGCAATTCTCCTGCCTCAGCCTCCCAAGTAGCTGGGATTATAGACGCGCACCACCATGCCTGGCTAATTTGTGTATTTTTAGTAGAGACGGGGGG
>NW_016807544.1:2639500-2673272 GCF_001698545.2 Rhinopithecus bieti | reverse complement strand
GGGGGGGGGGGGGGCGGGTTTCGCCATGTGGCTCAGCTGGTCTTGAACTCTTGAACTCAAGTGATCCACCCAATTCAGCCTCCCAAAGTGCTGGGATTATAGGCGTGAGCCACTGTGCCCGGCCCTTCTTTCATGTTTTAATTCAAGGGAACTTTGCATGTACTAAGTTTTCAAAAATATATGTTGAAGGAACATTTATATATATACTCCGACACACATCCGATGGCCAAATTGTGTTCACAGCTCTCAGACTTCCTCATAGATTTAGAATCTCCTCAGGGACTTGGTCTTAATGGAATACAAAGGAGGTCCTAAAGAGGCTTTTTGTCCTAGTGGTCAGCTGGAATGTGGGAGGAACAATTTCAACACAAGAACAAGTTGAAAGTTCCTTTATCTTCTGGTAAGACTGTGGCTGACAGTATTTACTTTTAAATGGAAGTGAGAAAACATCCGGGAAGGGGGCACCCGGATTTGAACCGGGGACCTCTTGATCTGCAGTCAAATGCTCTACCCCTGAGCTATACCCCCTTCACCTGCTGGGAACTCTTTCCTTGTCCACTTATGGTGACTCAATACAATCAAGTTCCACCCACACTAGAGTTCTGGCAAGCTTTGTGTTCTAAAGCCCCACCTTCTTAATTATTCATCATCTGCTTTGGCTTTTCCCTTGGCCACCAATAAATTGAAAGGGAATACTTGAAAAATGACATCTTGGGCTGGGCATGGTGGCTCACGCCTATAATCCCAGCACTTTGGGAGGCTGAGGTGAGGTCAGGAGTTTGAGACCAGCCTGACCAACATGGCGAAATCCCATCGCCGTTAAAAATACAAAAAAATTAGGTGGGCGTGGTAGCAGGCGCCTGTAATCCCAGCTACTAGGGAGGCTGAGGCAGGAGAATTGCTTGAACTCTGGGAGGCGGAGGTTGCAGTGAGCTGAAATCACACCACTGTACTCCAGGCTGGACTAAGAGTGAGACTCTATCTATATATAAAGTGTGCGCACGTGTGTGTGTGTGTTTTGTAAAGATAGGGTTTCTGCATGTTGCCCAGGCTGATTTCAAGTGATCCACCTGCCTGAGCTCAAGCAATCTTCCCGTCTCGGCCTCACTTCAGCCTCCCAAAGTACTGGGATTACAGGCATTAACCACGAAGCTTGGCTTTTGCTCTGTTCTTGATGGAACAATAGCCAGCTCTGACCTGGGGCTCTGCTGATAGCTGGGGAAGTGCTTTATTGAGGTTGAGTAGTGTGGCTCCTCCTTATCCCACTGGCAGGAGAGAACTGAAGCCTCTCCTTTCAAACCTGGCACTCGTTGGTATGGAGTGCAAGGGCGTAGGCCCGAGAAGCCCTTTCTCCCCTCATTGCCTTTCCAGGGGGAAGAGAAGCCAAGAATAGAGCTGGCTCCTTTCTCCAATCTCAGGGAAGAAACAGCACACTTGGAGACACAAAGTTTTTTCATGTGAAGTAACATTGAGAGTTCATCTAAACATCTGCCTTAGAAATTCAGGTTGAGGGCTATGAAGGGAAGAGATGCTGTTAGAACAGAGGGAGGTGGGTGACCGCTCCAAAGACAGATGTGCTCTGGCAGAGAGCTGGGGTGTTCCCATGGTAGTCAAACCTTCCACTGAACTCACTGACCGGTTTCAGACCAGCACTGCAGTGGTCATGCCCAGTCACCTGCTGGAGAGGATGCCCTCGGGGGCGAGGAGAGAGGCCTGAGCCTGCATTCAGTCCACCTCTTGGCTTCCCCATTCCCCTGGGTGTGGTATGGGATGCCAACCAGGCGTAGTCACTGCATTCCCCATGCCCGCAGCTGAACATGCAATCCTCAAATGTCCCGAGCCTCTGGGTTGAAAAGCCAAGGGCTGGTAAGGTTGAGGGACAGGGTTCCTAGAAATAAAATCCCGCAACAGGAATAACTGCGGGAAGACTGAATGGTTTGTGCTGGGACAGGAGGGGTCAGAAATTCTGGGCTTGGCAGAGCTGGGCTTTCTCTCACGAGAAATGAGAATAATGCCACCCTTGTCTCTAACCCATGTGGAAAAAATGGATGAGCTCAAAATCAATTGGACCAAATGTACAAAGGATCCTGTGACTAGAGGAGTGGCCCAGGATGGTAGAGCGGGGCTGGGAGGAGGGTTTACCCTATTAGAAAAATCTCTCTCAACTCTTTCCCACTGTTGTTAATCTGGGCCCGGAAAATGAGCAGGACACAGCAGTGAGGGAAACAGGGCCTTCAGAGTTGGGAAGAGTGGAATCTTAATCCCAGCTCAGCCCTTCTTGCCAAACCACTTTAACTCAAGAAACTTGTTTCCCAAACTGTGCTGTGGGGTTAGTGTGAGGGTGAGAAGCACCTTACAAATGCCTCATGTCTGTAATGCTAGCACTTTGGGAGGCTGAGGCCAGAGGATCACTTGAGCCTAGGAGTTCAAGACCAGCCTGGGAAACATAGGGAGACTCCATCTCTACAAAAAATAAAAAATTAACTGAGTGTGGTGGTGCATACCTGTGGGCCCAACTGCTCAGAAGGCTGAGGTGGGAGGATTGGTCAAGCCCAGGAGGTCAAGACTGCAGTGAGTAGTAACTGTGCTACTGCAATTCATGCAGTCCAGCTTGGGCGACAGAGTGAGACCATGTCTCAAAAAATACAGGGCGGGGGGGCTGACATACAGTGGGTGCTTATCAGCTAATATCAGGGAGCACTGTGGCACCATCTGCTTGTGTATGTGAAGAAAAGCTGGAAGGATGCAGTCCCTGGGCCTCTTCCCCTCAACCAGGCTTTGCTATGGCCTAGGAACCATGATGAGGCTGGAAATGGAGGCAGCACTTGCCTGTCCCTGCCCAACTTCTCCTGTTGAGGTATCTCTGTCCTTTCCTGAAGATGTGGATGTAATCTACTATCCAGCCATCCCTTCCTGTACCACCATGATCCTGAAAGTGGGGAAGAGAATACAGAAGACTGCCAGCCACCCACAATGCTGAGAGGGCACAGTACAAATTGCCCTGGGGTTTGCTGGTGGGAGAGGGAAGAGGTCACAGCCTTAGGTAACTCAGGCAGACAGATTCAATATATTTAAGAACCGAGCCAGGTGCGGTGGCTTAAGCCTGCAATCCCAGCACTTTGGGAGGCTGAGGCAGGCAGATCACCTGAGGTCAGGAGTTTGAGACCACGGTGACCAACATGGAGAAACCCCGTCTCTACTAAAAATACAAAAAAAGTAGCTGGGCATGGTGGTACATGCCTGTAATCCCAGCTACTCAGGAAGGCTGAGGCAGGAGAATCACTTGAACCCGGGAGGCAGAGGGTGCAGTGAGCCGAGATGGCACCATTGCACTCCAGTCTGGGCAACGAGCGCAAAACTCCGTCTCAAAACAAAACAAAACAAAAACAAAAAACAAACACACAAACAAAGTAGGCTGGGCACAGTGGCTCACACCTATAATCCCAGCACTTTAGGAGACTGAGGCAAGAAGGCCACTTGAATCCAGAAGTTTCAGACTAGCCTAGGTAACATGGCCAGACCCATCTCTACAAAAAAAATCAAAAAATTAACCGCCAGGTGTGGTGACACACGCCTGTAGTCCCAGTTACTCAGGAGGCTGAGACTGCAGGATCGCTTGAGTCCAGCAGTTTGAGGCTGCAGTGAGCTGTGATGGTGCCACTGCACTTCCAGCCTGGGTGACAGAGTGGGACTTGTCTCAAAAAAGAAAATTAAAAAGCCTTTTCAAAAGGCTCTTTAACACTGAATTATTTTCAAGCCTTTAAACACTCAGGTTCTTCCTTTTTCCCTCCCCAGACTATGGTTCCTTCTGTCGTAAAATTACATGAGTTGATGCTGGGTGTGATGGCTCATGCCTGTAGTCCCAGCACTTTGGGAGGCTGAGATGGGCAGATCACTTGAGCTCGAGTTCAACACCAGCCTGGGCAACACTGTGAAACCCTGTCTCTGTAGTCCCAGCTACTCAAGAGGCTGAAGTGGGAGGATCCCTTGAATACAGAAGGTGGTGGTTGCAGTAAGCCAAAATCGTGCCACCGCATTCCAGCCAGGGTGACAGAATAAGACCGTGCCTCAAAAAAAAATTTTTTTTGGTTCTCTATAGAATACGTTGTATTAGTCAGGGTACTGGCAGGAAATGGATGGAACATTCAAGTGGCTGAGAGTCTACCTAGTGAGGCATCCTGGGCCAGCAGCAGTGAGGTGTGATGACCAGCTGTAGGTCTGAAGAGACAAATGGTGAGTTGTTGGAACCCGGCTCTCTCTGAGCACTTTCCAATAGAAGTGGTGGGTTTTAGTTACAGCCACCCATAGCCCAGCCAGAAGGGAGCCGGGGAACCAGCGATCCCACCTTCCTCTTCTCTTGCCCTGTGTTCTGCTGCTGCTTCCCACGGGCTGAACTTACCTGGCTGCTGGGAGCCAGGGAACCCTGACCTAGTCCAGAGGTGAGTCTCTTGGGCATGCACAGAGCAGGATGGAGATGGAGAGATGATGAGGGCAGAGTGGGTCTGGAGGGGCCCAGGGAAGCTCTCCAGGAAGGCTATGAAAGCTGGTCCCAGCAGCCCAAGCTTCATGATCTCCTGAGTCATTCACAGAAGCGCATGTCACACCATGATTCTTTTCTTGGTTTATTGTTTGGTAGAAAAACAGGCTCTTTAACACTGAATAAACATCTCACAAACCGTCGCTCCTAGACTACAAAAAGTCAAAACCAATTCACTCTGATGCCAGGCCCTTGAATCTGACATTCAAGTCACTGTAATAGAAACCAGAGCTGCTGTACCTTACATTCTGGAAGGTGCTTCAACAAAGGCATGTTAAGGACTGTTTAAAACTCCTAGCATGTAAGAAGATCCATCTTTCCTTCCAATGCCTTTGGATAATAAAAGGAGAATCCCAGAGATCTGCTGTTGAGTTTGAGAAGGCCAAGTTTAAGGATTCCAAACTCCAGCCTTCAGTATTTCTGCAGAGACTTAGAGAAGTAACCTCCCCGTCCTCTCCCGCTGGCTTCCCCAAGTACAGATGCAGGTCTTCTGGGACCCAGGCACCGAGGGCTCAAACTATCTCACCGTCTCATCGCTGGGCTTCTCCAATGGGCTCTTGATGGAAGAAGCTTTTAGTTTTTGCCAATCTTCAGTCCTTAGAAAAGTCTTTTTTTGTTAAGAAAAGGTAGGGAGGGTTAAGTAAGTTCTAAGAATTCAGTAAGAAAAGGAAATAGGTACCTTTTATGAAAAGGACTTCCAAGCTCTGAGCCAGCAATTTAACTCAAATAACTTTCCTGAGTGTCTCCACACGGAACGTTCAGCACTTTTCTCCTAGCAGCCAGAGGATGGGATCTGTGTACACTGTCACTTAAAACGCCCTCATCAGATGCAGTAAAAAGTTACACTTTCCTCCCGTAAGTCAAATCCACATAGCTCTGGGCTGTACCCTGCAGAATTAGCTGTAGGAGTAACAGTAAAGGTCCTGCCCGACAGCCATGAGCAGCCCCGGCGCGCCCCGGGAGCCCCCCAGCCGTGACGAGAAGGCCACACTGGGAATGTCGGCCTTGGAGGCAGGGTACGGGGAGGGTATGGTTCTGAGTAGGTGGGCATCATGGAGGCTCCAGATTCTCGTGTAGCAGTCCTGGCCCACTAGGAAAGAGGAAAGACACATGGCAGGCTAGTGAGAGAATGCAAAGGAAAACTCACCTACATGTGGACATGGCTTCTCAAGATTCCTCAGGGCTGTGATTTCATGTGAGCCAAAACACAAACTCATTAACAGACAGCATTTCTACAGATAACGCAGTCGCCCTGTTGTGCTAGAACAATGACAAGATGCCCTGGTTGGCTGTGTGATGCCACGAGTGGCTTGGAGGTATCCTGGCTAATGTCTGGGGATTCTGCTGCTCTTGATGTCACGGAATGTTCAAGTGTGAGCGCAGCCCACCTGGTCTAGGTGACATGCAACTGATTTCTCCCAATTTTTAGGGACAAGGTCTTGTTCTGTCGCCCAGGCTGGGGTGCAGTGGTGCAATCTGGGCTCACTGCAGCCTTGAACTCCTGAGTTACCTCAGCCTCCTGAGTTAACTGGGACTACAAGTGTGTGCCATCATGCCTAATTTTTTTTTTTTTGAGATAGGGTCTTGCTATGTTGCCCCGGCTGGTCCTAAACTCCCAGACTCAAGCTTCCTAAGTGCTAGTAATTATAGCTACCACACCTGGCCTGATTTTTTCATGATATAGTAAAAGTCTGTCAAAGTCATTACATCCTGGGGATGGACTAGGTTGACAACTCTCCCCACAGCTCTTTCTGGTTTAATGCTTCAGTTCCTAAGACCAGTTTCAGTCTTCAGGGCTCCAGTTCTGAGGACTGTGACACACAACAGCATGGGTTATAGCAGCCCAGAAACATGATATATACTACTGGAGAACTTCAGCAGAAGAGGACAGGCCTTGGGCAGTCATGGATTTCACATTCGTGATTCTGATCACTTGTGTGACTCTGAGACCAGAAGTGCTACCTTGGCTGAAGCTGAATCCCGGCTGCAGTTTATTACTGCAGCTGGCGACCACCTGCATCTGCCTTTCAGCAAGGCTGAGCTCTCTCTATCATCCAGCTCACAGGAGCTCTTCTGCGATAAAACAGGTGAAAATCGATTTAAAAGGAAGCGAAGTCCTGGTGTTGATGAGAATAGTAAATAAGTCTAAGAACGTTCTAACAAAGTGATGCTTCCTAGCCACAAAAATGTCCCATGGGGAATAAGCCCTTTCCATAGGAATACCAGTAGAGGTGGTTCACGAAGACTGAGAACACATTCTGTAGTGTCAGGGGCCACTATTTCAGTGTGAAAGCACTGAGCCTGCTGTGGCCACTATCATCTGTAATCAACTGGTAACTCCCTTCCCTGGGGCTCAGTGGCCAGACAGCGTTCCTAATCTGCAGATTGTGGAGCCACAGGGATGGTAGTAAAGGGGCCATGAATCTTATTTATTTATTTATTTATTTATTTATTTATTTATTTATTTATTTTGAGAAGGAGTCTCGCTCTGTCACCAGGCTGGAGTACAGTGGCGCAATCTTGGCTCACTGTAACCTCCGACTTCCCTGGTCCAAGCAATTCTCCTGCTTCAGACTCCCGAGTAGCTGGGATTACAGGCAGGTGCCACCATGCCCAGTTACTTTTTGTATTTTAGTAGTAATGGGTTTCACCATGCTGGCCAGGATGGTCTCAATCTCGTGGCCTCGTGATCCGCCCTCCTTGGCCTCCCACAGTGTTGGGATTACGGGTGTGAGCTACCGCGCTGGGCTGGGGCCAATCATCTTTACAATGACCATAACTTCTTTTCTCAGCATCCGCTGGTGGAAATGTGAGTAGAGACAACAGGGAGCCCACGTTTTTGGGTACGATGGCTGCGTGGTGGGATTATGCTGGCCTGATGAAATCCACGCAAACTCCAAACCCAGGCTGCCCAGCACCTCCCCACCTGCCTGTTTCTGAAGTGACGTTTGCCCATGACATGGGATGAGACTGTCCACCTAGTGGACATTTATTTACACTGCTGATTACTAATATATCCAATTCTACTTCCCTCCTAGTCTCCCCACCCAACTGTCCACACTCCCCCAAATTCAGTTCTGTTTTGGGGTAACTTTTCCCTCTGCTGCTGAAGTTGCTGGGATTGCCCTGAGAGACAGTATTGGATGGGGTGGAACTTCCCCTTCCTTCCTCAAGTACCTGCCACCAGGACTCCTTCTTCCTCATGCACATGCAGGGGCAGGTAGGCATACTCATTCACGTGGCCTTCGTACTGCCTTATGCACTTAGTGGTCCTCAGGTCCCACAGCTTGATCTGTGGAAAGAAGCACCAGGAGACATCAGAGGGGCCAGGAGGTACCACGGTGGTCCCCAAGTGTGAAGCCAGGAAGGCAAGGTGGTCTCCAGTGGCCTGTGCAGGTCATGAAGATCTCCATCTCGAATTCCTGAGCCTTGGAGTCCATCAAAAGCATGTAACCAGGTCGGGCGTGGTGGCTCACGTCTGTAATCCCAGCACTTTGGGAGGCCAAGGTGGGCAGATCATGAGGTCAGGAGTTCGAGATCAGCTTGACCAACATGGTGAAACCCCGTCTCTACTAAAAATACAAAAATTATCCGGGTGCCTGCAATCCCAGCTACTCAGGAGGCTGAGGCAGGAGAATCACTTGAACCTGAGAGATGGAGGTTGCAGTGAGCTGAGATTGCACCATTGCACTCCAGCCTGGGCAACACAGCAAGACTTCGTCGCAAAAAAAAAAAAAAAAAGGTACATAACCAGAGAATCCTTTTCACTTTGGTTCACATCAGATTAGGCTCATATGGGCAACAAAGCAGTCCCCACGCAGGGCCAGCAAATCACTTGGTCTTCAGTGAACTTCCCCTGCCTGGGGTCAAGGTATGAGGACCTCTTCAGCAGAACCCTTTCCCCTGGCAGGTCTCTGGGCCACCAGACCCTGTGGCCTGAGAAAGTTCATGATCCCCTACCTTTCCAGCCATATCTGATGCCATCAGGTGTTGCTCATCTTGGAGGATCCGCACAGAGGTCACTGCTGAGTCATGAAACAGGCGGGTGGCCTTCCACCCCTTGCCTTGATTTCCACAACGCAGATCAATAGCAAAGATTTCCCCAGAGCGGCAGCCATTAAACAGCAGAGGAACCTGTGGAAAGAGGGCCTGCTCGGTCCTGGCTACCATGACCTCCCTCTGAGGCTGGGCAGGGCAGGTCCTCCTGCTATAACCCCTCTTCCAGCCTCTGGGTCGGATGGTGTGATCAGACACGTGCTGGTCAGGGTTTGGGTCTCAATGGAGTTGGAAGGGAGGATGATTCCTTGTTAGTGACCAGAAGAACCAGACCCCACGTGTCCTCCTCACGGGCAGCATGGAGGTCCGAGGAGCTGCCTGCTCCCCGCCCCATGCACTGCCTCCTTTGGCCTTTCTCTCTGAAGTCCCAGAGATAGCGCCCCATCTCCCCATCTCTACTAAAAGCGGGTCAGCAGGTTCATTCACTTTTAAGGAAAGATGGTATTTTCTAGAGAAAAGTCCTTAAAATATAGTTATGACTTTTTTTTTTTTTTTGAGACAGAGCCTTGCCCTGTTGCCCAGGCTAGAGTGCAGTGGTGCCATCTCGGCTCACTGCAACCTCCGCCTCCCAGGTTCAGGTGATTCTCCTGCCTCAGCCTCCCGAGCAGCTGGGATTACAGGCGCCCGGCACCACACCCAGCTAATTTTTGTATTTTTAGTAGAGAAGAGGTTTCACTATCTCGGCTAGGCTGGTCTCAAACTCCTGACCTCGTGATCTACCCATCTCGGCCTCCCAAAGTGCTCCGATTACAGCCATGAGCCACTGCACCTGGCCTGTTTTTTTTTTAAACTGACTTGAATTTATCAAGCTTAAATTCTTTTTCTTTTTTTTGAGACAGAGTCTCGCTCTGTCGCCCAGGCTGGAGTGCAGTGGTGCGATCTTGGCTCACTGCAAGCTCTGCCTCCCGGGTTCATGCCATTCTCCTGCCTCAGCCTGCCGTGTAGGTGGGACTAAAGGCGCCTGCCTCCATGCCCGGCTAATTTTTGTATTTTTAGTAGAGACGGGTTTCACTGTGTTAGCCAGGAAGGTCTCGATCTCCTGACCTCGTGATCCGCCCGTCTCGGCCTCCCACAGTGCTGGGATTACAGGCGTGAGCTACCGCGCCCGGCCCTGATTTTTCAAATATATAAAATATATAACCTGAGAGCTGTGAAGAATTGGTGTTTAGCTTACACATTTTAAAGATAGTTTGTCCTGCTAGGTAAATCCAAGTACCCAAGAACTGCTCACAATTCCTTTCCATGAGAGGTTGTTTAGAGCAACTCAGGCAAGCCTTTCTGGATCAACCAACTTTCACTCAGCTCAGACACACTTACAAAGGAACCCACTGATCCTTCCTGATGCTCGTTCTCCCCTGTCAAAGAGGACTAGATGGCACACAGAGGCGGCAAATTTTAATCTGGCCAAATTTCTGCACGGGGCAAACTTTATATTCTGCCTGTCCCAATCCAACCAACCATGAGAGCAAACTGCTGGGCCAAGACATCACTGTTGGTCCCAAAGGACTGCCGGTGTCCCGTCACCACGTTGGTCAACAGGACCCGCCGAGACAAGCCTGGTGGAGACAGAGATAGGCTGATGAGATTATGTCACATATAGTCTGGGGAGAGGGACAGCTACATGGGGTTTTAAGGTCTGTTAAAACCCCATGGTTTTAACACCTCTGGGCACCTCTCTGGGCACCTGGGGAGCCAGGCTCACCTGTACTGAAGCAGTTATTTGCTTGGATATTCAGGGACCAGGCACAGGACCAGGCACCAGGGATCCGGAAACTGCAGAGCATGCCAGGCCGGTCTATTCCTGCTAAGGGGATAGGAGAATGTAAATTGTGGCTGCCCTCTAGGCAGGCCAGGGACCACTGGGTTCAGAAAACATCCAAATATGCCCATAGCTGCTCAGAGGGTCTATACCTTTGGCCTCACTCTGGGTTTTGTGGTTGCGAGAGAGAGGCTCAGCTGGGATGCCTGGCTCACAAGTGGTTATTCTGAAAATCCATGTATGTTAACATTCCCAGTAGTCATGTTTATAGTACTAATAGTACTGATATCAAGGAGGTAGTGTACTGTCGGAGGTAAGGTGGCTCCCATCCTCGATCACCTACCAGCTATGTGATCTCAGGCAAGTGTGTGTATATATACATACATACACACACACAAACACACAGACACACACACACACATTATTAAAGATACATATGTTTTTAAGACAGGGTCTTGTTCTTTTGCCCAGTCTGGAGTGCTGTGGCATGATCATGGCTCAATGCATCCTCAACTTCCCAGGCTCAAGGAATCCTCCCATCTCAGCCTCCCAAGTAGCTGGGACCACAGGTGTGAGTCACCACACATGGCTAATTATTTATTTTTTGTAGAGATTGGAGTCTTGCTATGTTGCTCAGGCTGGTCTCGAACTCCTGGGCTCAAATGATTATCCTGCCTTGGCCTCCCAAAGTGTTGGGATTACAGGCATGAGTCACCATGCTTTGATAAAATGTTTTTAAAAATAAACTTTTGCACTGATAGAACGTGCAGATTGTAAGGATACAGTTCAGTGAGTTATTACAAACTAAATATAGCCACGTACCCGCCAACCAGGTTGAGAAACAAAACAATCCAGGCCAGGCGCGGTGGCTCACACCTGTAATCCCAGCACTTTGGCAGGCCAAGGCGGGTGGATCACCTGAGGTCGGGAGTTCGAGACCAGCCTGACCAACATGAAGAAATCCCATCTCTACTAAAAATACAAAAATAGCCAGGTGTGGTGGTACATGCCTGTAATCCCATCTACTTGGGAGGCTGAGGCAGGAGAATCGCTTGAACCCCAGAGACGAAGGTTGCAGTGACCTGAGATCACGTCACTGTACTCCAACCTGGGCAACAAAACTCCGTCTCAAAAACAAACAAACAAACAAACAAGAAAAAAGAAAAGACATAAAACAATCCAGTACCCCAGAGGCCTCCCTCACATACTTTTCCCAATTACTACCTCTCCAAAGGGTACTGTGAGCCTGACCTCCAACACTAAAAATTACTTTTGTAAGGCAAGTTCTGAAACCCTCTGCCTCAGTTTCCTTAACTGTAAAATGGTGGTAAGACACACTCCTGCCTATAAGCTTGCTGTGTGATGAAATATACTAGGCACTGGGCTAAATGTGCGTGATCTCATCTAATTCTCCATGGACGTGCACTGGGAAGGCCTTGTCCACTTTAGAGAGGTTCAACATTCCATTCAAGTTGGCAAGGGGCAGAGCTGGGATTCGTGCCAGGTCTGCCTGAAGCCCACACTCTTAAGAGGCCTCTCACTCTTGTCTTATTGATTCTAATTTTCTGATAGACTGAAAATGTAATAATGCTGTCAGGAAAGAGGAGTCAAATTGCCTTAACCTAGGCAGAATGTTAAGTACCCCTGATAGCGCCTGAGGTGCTCTAGACCTTCGGAGTTGTCTTCTGAATGATGTGCACAGGCATCCAAATCAGTGTTCTAATCTCACGTTGGTTTACATATATGTTAAGTCTGCTCTGGCTGCTGAAATGACTGAAATGGCCCAAGATGGGTAAAAAGGGGCAGATGCTATAAAAAAAAGCACATGCTTCTGGTACTAACCCTGGGACAGGCTTAGGGAATCCTCCCACAGTGCCTCTGAAGTGGCCCTACACTCCTCTCTAAGCCACCCCCACACAGCTCTCGGGAGACGTAGGACAGATTTCTTCAAAGGAAGAGAACGCTGTACCTGGGTGACTATTAACGAACAGTGACGCTGGGAGCAGGGTGGCACAGCCCGGAGTCTCTGCGAGTCCCATGAGGCACAGTCTGGAAAAAGCTGTTAAGGACAGTTAGGCACAAGGCTCCCCTCTGGGAGGAAGCATGGGCATTCACCCTTCAGAAGGTCATACGGCACACAACCTAGGACAGAGTAACCCCACCGTCCAGATTCAACATACGTTTACACTGTCCACATTTAGCTTCGCATGTTTTTATTTGTTTGTTTTTGAGATGGAGTTTCACTCTTGTTGCCCAGGCTGGGGTTCAATGGCGTGATCTTGGCTTACTGCAACCTCTGCCTCCTGGGTTCAAGCGATTCTCCTGCCTCAGCCTCCTGAGTAGCTGGGATTACAGGCATGTGCCACCACGCCTGGCTAATTTTGTATTTTTAGTAGACATGGGGTTTCTCCATCTTGGTCAGGCTGGTCTTGAACACCCGACCTCAGGTGATCTGCCCGCCCTGGCCTCCCAAAGTGCCGGGATTATAGGGGTGAGCCATCGTGCCCGGCCAGCTTCAGATGTTTTTTAAAGGGAAACATAAATCAGATATAGTTAAAAGCTGGGTGTGGTGGCTCCTGCCTATGTAATCCCAGCACTTTGGGAAGCTGAGGCAGGAGGATCACTCGAGCCCAGGAGTTCGAGACCAGCCTGGGAAACATGGCAAAACCTTTTCTCTACAAAAAATACAAAAACTAGCTGGGTGTGATGGTGTGTGCCTGTAGTACCAGCTCCTTGGGAGGCTGAGGTGGGAGGATTGCTTGAGCCTTGGAAATCGAGGCTGTGGTGAGCTGTGAGCATGTGAGCGCATTCCAGCCTGACTGACAGATTAAGACCATGTCTCAAAAATAAAATACTATAAAAAAACCCCAAAAGTCCCCCTCTCTGATCCCTCCCTAGTCCAATTCTCCCTTCTCTCCCACCCAGAAAGAACTGCTCTTCTCGAATTGGTGTAAGTTCTTCTAAGCCATGCTGTATTTCCACTACATATATTTGTCAATAAATAAAACAAAGCAACTTTTGTTTTAAAAAATACATACAGAAATGGCACTGCACAGAATATCTCACTACCAGCTCTTAACATTTCTGCTTATCTGAATGGGTACCAGGTGACACCTCATTATTATTTCAATGGCCATTTCCCTGACTACATGTGGGTGTCTCTGTTCACATGAGCGTAGTCACTGGGCAGTCTCTCTGACCTGCCCCTTTACACTCTTCCCTATGTGTGTGTCTTCTGACTGATGTGGTTCCTCTCCTTTTCCCCTCATAGCCAAACTTCACTCCAGAGGAGCCTGTATTTATTCTCACTCCCTTGCCTTTCCTCCACTGAAATCCAGGCCTGACCCTCAGCTTCCCAGAGAAATGTTCTCACCAAAGTCTTCAATGAGCTCCTGATTTCTAAATCTGACGGAAATGCTCCAGTTCTGCCCTATGGCCATGTAGCCCAATTTCTACTACACACTCCTTGGCCTCAACCCACCACTCTCCGGGAAGTCTATCCTGGGCCTTCTCCTATCACAAGATGCCCGGGCTAGGACCTGCGCCTGCCCCTTGGTGCCCTTCCCTCCACTCCTGCTGCCTCATTTCACGCCCTCACTGCCGCTCTCAGTCTTGCAGCAGCTTCTGTCTGAGGACTTGCTCTCACCTGTCTATCCCCCAACAATGCCACCAAAGGAATCATTTTCAAAAATGGCTCCACAATCACAACCCGCTGGGACCTCCCATATCCCTGAGCGAGCATTCTGTCTTGAAAGGTCCTACTCCCTAGCCAGAGACATCATGAATATCAAACTGCTGCCCAACACACCAAACTGTTTTAAAAGACTGGAAATGAGAACGAGGTTCGTTTTTGCTCTCTGCAGAGCAACACACATAGCTTTCTCCCAACTCCTCCTTCTATTAGGAGTCCCTGGCCTCTTCCTGCCCTCATGGGTCTCCCTCCAGGAAGGCGGTTGCAATCCCTTCTGCATGCAGCTTTCCTCCTACACTGAAGACTTGTGGAGCTGCCTGTCTCTATCTCCTTGCAACTGCATATACTCGATAGGTGTTGCCTGAATGACCACACATATTCCTCACTGAAAAACGTTAACTATCTGAAAAGCAATCACGTAACTTAAAAAAAAATCTGTTTATACATTTTATTTTTATATAGGTGTTTTTCGATGGAAAATTACCATCTGTCGCCCAGGCTGGAGTGCAGTGGCACAATCTTGGCTCACTGCAACCTCTGTCTCCCGGGTTTTGAAGCAATTCTCCCACCTCAACTTCCCAAGTAGCTGGGATTACAGGTGCATGCCACCACACCTGGCTAATTTTTGTATTTTTAGTAGAGATGGGGTTTCACCATGGCGGCCAGGCTGGTCTCGAACTCCTGACCTCAAGTGATCCACCTGCCTCGGCCTCCCAAACTGCTGGGATTATGGGAATGAGCCACTGCGCCCAGCCACTTTTCTTTTTTTTCTTTTCTTTTTCTTTTTTCTTTTTTTTTCTTTAAGAGACAGGGTCTCTCTCTTTCACCCAGGCTGGAGTGCAGTAGTCTGATCACAGCTCACTGCAGCTTTGAACTCTGGGCTCAAGTGATCCTCCTGCCTCAGCTTCCTGAGTACCCGGAACTACAGGCATGCACCATGATGCTCATCTCATAGAATTTTTTTTTCTTTTGTAGAGAGAAGGTCTTGCTATATTGCCCAAGCTGGTCTCAAACTCCTGGCCTTAAGCAATCCCCCCACTTTGGCCTCCCAAAGTGCTGAGATTACAGGTGCGAGCCACCGTGCCTGGCCAGGTAACATTCTTGACCATCTGAGTATGTGATATGTATGTGACATACGACTCTGGGTGGTAAGCTCCAAGTTAAGTATCTCCAGGATAGAGAGGGTGCTGAAACTGCAAATGGGAACAGCATCACCAAATAAACTTATTTTGCTTCTGGATTTGGAGGGCACGGAAGTGAAGAAAGTGGGATGTGCATGTTAGTTACTGTTGCTGGATCTCAGCTTATTTATATTCAAACTTTGAGTACTTATGGGGCCAGGCTAAGACTTAATCCTTTGACAGGCTACAGGTTAACTAAGGGCCCAATAAGTGTAGAAAGAATTCCATCTAACCCCCACCACTCTTGCAGGGAAAATGCAGATGCAGGTCTGAACAAAGTACCGTTTTCTAAAGGGAAAAGCTACCTGAACTTCTGAAGCAGCACAAAAAATCTATAGCACAAAGGCCAGAAGATTACCAGAAACTGCCACCAGAGGGCAAGCCACTGATGAGGCTACAACAGACCATCCATCCCTTAAAGCCCAATTACATGGATTTTTTTTCCCTCTCCTTAGCCCACAGAAACATGAGAAACCATGCTGTTTTAAAAGACTGGAAATGAGAACGAGGTTCGTTTTTGCTCTCTGCAGAGCTTGGCCTCTTTAGCCCTCTGGTTAGATCATCATAGGAACAGGTGGTCAGTCCCATTAGCCTACAGAACCCCATCAAATGAAAGCCACATACAATTTTCAATTTGGAGAACACACATAGTTTGGTGCCTTATATAAATTTGTAATCAGGTCGCTAATGTATTTAGGCTTTACAAGCCTTTGAAATGTAAGCTGGGTGTTGTGGTGCATAGCTATTGTCCCAGCGACTTGGGAGGCTAAGGCAGGAGAATCACTTGAGCCCAGGAGTTCTAGACTGGAGTGAGCTATGATTGTACCACTGCACTCCAGCCTGGATGATGAGCAAGATCCCTTTCTCTGAAAAAAATTAAATAAAAACCAAAAAACTCCTTTGAAAGAGAGTGCTGTGAAACAAATAAAATTTTAAAAAAAGACTCTGATTCAGTTGTCACTTGTTGAAGACCAATGATGTGCCAGGAACTGCTAGGTGGATTCATAGGAGTTAACTAACGCTAATCTCACGACAACTCAAGAAGTAGGTGTTAAGTACAACGAGTAGTCATGTTGTTTCCAGAACACATTTAATATGAGAATGAACCAAGGACAAGAGTCATTAACATGTGGCTTTCGGTGAATCAAGTCTTGTGCCATATCAAGAGCCCCCAAGGGTACCAGAGGCCAGGGACCACAACACTGTACTACTGTGCTCTCAGCAAAGTGGCTCTGCTCACTCAGGAAGACAAAGACTGGTGTGATGAGTGCTTTAAAAAGCTGTTGCCGGCCGGGCGCGGTGGCTCAAGCCTGTAATCCCAGCACTTTGGGAGGCCGAGACGGGCGGATCACGAGGTCAGGAGATCGAGACCATCCTGGCTAACACGGTGAAACCCCGTCTCTACTAAAATACAAAACTAGCCGGGCGAGGTGGCGGGCGCCTGTAGTCCCAGCTACTCGGGAGGCTGAGGCAGGAGAATGGCGTAAACCCGGGAGGCGGAGCTTGCAGTGAGCTGAGATCTGGCCATTGCACTCCAGTCCGGGCGACAGAGCGAGACTCCGCCTCAAAAAAAAAAAAAAAAAAAAAAAAAAAAAAAAAAAAAAAAAAAGCTGTTGCCAGCAGGGACCTGAGGCAACAGAGCCCACAGATCCAAGTCCACTGCCAAAGGAACCCCCTCTCTGACCCTGCCCTCAGCTTCCCCTAGGAGGACCCTGCCCTCCTGACCACCGTTTTCCTCCCTGGCCTCAGGAGGAGCTGGGCTTCCTCCCCAAAGCTGTGCTGCTCCTTTCCGCTTTGTTCCTCTGCTACCGCACCAGCTCTCCGGCAGGAATACTGGGTCCGTGTCGTGAACCCAGAGCCTCCTGTCACACGCCACAGTGGCAGAGTGGGCCGGCCTTGGAGCCAGACTGCCTGAGTTCCTATCCTGTCTCCACCACATGCATGTGAAGGCCCAGAGAGTGTCTGCCACACAGTGACATCAATGTCATCTTGAGAAACAACCATGATGGGACCTCAGCTACTTCTCTGTGCTCCACAGGCATCCTTGTGTTCTACCCAGGTACGCTTTTTTCTAAAGCATGAGATTTAAGTGCACAAAGGCCCAGCCCTCTGGTCACTAAGATGCCATGCCACGAAGCCCACAGATACCCAGGTCCACGTCAGGGTGTGGCCTGCCCACCAAACCTCTTCCTCTGCCAAAGGATACAGAATGTGGGAATCCAAGTGATTGAGCGAGGCCCAGCACACCGAATTCACCTGGTGAGGAAGCAAACAGCAAGACGGAAAGTTATTCCACAGTCATATGCTTTCCTGTGGAATAACTTGTGGGGACACAGACATGTGACTTCTTTCTTCAGGTCTTGCTCCTCTTCAAATGGGCTGGAACAAACATTCTGAGGGCAGGGCTTCAGCAGGACAGGAAGTAACCTCAAGTCTGAGTCCTTCAACAGAGCCATAGGGAGACATTTGGTATATCTGGCATACCCTCTGGGCAGGGCTGAATGGCAGGAGATAAGCCTAACTCTGAAGGTGGATCTTACTTCACCCAGAAGCCATTTTCAACCTGTATCCATCTTGCGGCTTATGTCCCAACTGAATAGGAAGTCACAGCTTCTCATGGATGCCACCATCACCCCACTGCAACTTAAAGGTTGCTCCCTAGACAGGAAACTCCTCTTATTTGTTTAAGTCTCAGTGCTGGCTACGGCCTGGCTGGATGACGTATCACTCCAACACACAGGGCAGGACCCCTCCTATCCAGGCCACAGTCACTGTCACCCATGTCCAAGGAACTCTCTGCCCTGGTGTGGGCCCTTTCAGATCAACTCCTGGACCCCTGGAGGGACAGTCCTGAGGACCAGTTAAAGAAGCGCTGTTTCAACCTCTGTTTCAACCAATGAAAGTGAAATCATCTCATTTCACTTTCTTTTCCAAGACAAGAAACTCCTGGGACCCTTTCTTTCCCTGTGGGTTCTGAGCAACTATAAATCCATTTTTTGAGATAGGGTCTCACTCTGTTACCAAGGTTGGAGTGCAGTGGCACGATCATGGCTCACTGCAGCCTCGATCTCCCGGGCTCAGGTGATCTTCCCACCTCACCTCCCCCCGAAACCCCCAAGTAGCTGGGACTACAGGTGCACGCCACCACACTCAGAAAATTATTATTATTTTTTTGTAGAGACGAGGTTTCACCATGCATGTTCCGCTGGCCAGGTTGGTCTGAAACTCCTAGGCTGAAGTAAAAATCAAGTCTTACGGAAAAATGAGGTAACCATGCTCTGCCCTCTTCCCCAATTGCTCTCCTCTATCCTGAATTTGGCCAACTACCCCCAGGGCCAAGTGTGCAGCAAGGCTACAGGGATGGGCAATGTACCTTCCGGTTGGTGAAGTAGAGGTTTTCGTGCATGAACACCTTAAGCGTAGGGGTCTTCAGACTTTGCAGGTTGATGATGCCATACTTGGAGCCTCCGACTTTGACATCGTTCACTGTGAAGAGTCGGTCACTGTTGGTGTCTGCCTGGAGAAGAGAAGGGGGCAGTGGGTGACATCCCAGGCTGCACCTGGTGGGTTACATAAGAGGGACCTGCCCGTCTCTCCTGGCCCCCATGCTCTGTGCATTTTCACTAGGTGAGAGCTCCTCTCCATGAGCGAGTGTGGAGATGACCTCACTTCCCCTAACTCAGTGCAGCCATCTCTGGGCAAAGTCAGTACATGTCTGATGTAACAATTCAAGAGGAAGGATGAGAATGGCAGTGAGGGGACATGGCCAGAAAGTCTGAGATCTGCATGAGGACCTCACTCAGAAGTGGGTTTGGCAGAGTCCTAGCATGCACCCAGAGGAATGTGCCACGTGCCATCATGAAGGCTGTGCAGCAATAGGAAAAATGCTAGTTCCTATT
This sequence comes from Rhinopithecus bieti, assembly GCF_001698545.2. NCBI lineage: Eukaryota > Metazoa > Chordata > Mammalia > Primates > Cercopithecidae > Rhinopithecus > Rhinopithecus bieti. The sequence goes on along the minus strand of NW_016807544.1, from coordinate 2,654,149 downwards.
ATATAGGCACTAATTTATTTTTTACCACCATGAAAACAAACAAACAAAAAACCCACTGAATAAAATGTGCAACAGCAAAAGACTGCATTCAAATATAGGCTTTTTTGGCTGGGTGCAGTGGCTCAAGCCTGTAATCCCAGCACTTTGGGAGGCCGAGACGGGAGGATCACGAGGTCAGGAGATCAAGACCATCCTGGCTAACACGGTGAAACCCTGTCTCTACTAAAAAATACAAAAAACTAGTCGGGCGAGGTGGCGGGCGCCTGTAGTCCCAGCTACTCGGGAGGCAGGAGAATGGTGTAAACTCGGGAGGCAGAGCTTGCAGTGAGCTGAGATCCGGCCACTGCACTCCAAGCCTGGGCGACAGAGCGCAGACTCCATCTCAAAACAAACAAACAAACAAACAACAACAACAAAAAATAAGCTTTTTTTTTTTTTGAGATGGAGTCTTTCGCTCTGTCCACCCGGCTTGGAGTGCAGTGGCCGGATCATCAGCCACTGCAAGCTCTGCCTCCCGGGTTTACACCATTCTCCTGCCCTCAGCACGTCGCTGGATAGCTTGGCGCCACAGGCGCCCGCCACCTAGTTTTTTTGTTATTTTAGGAGAGACGGGGTTTCACCATATTAGCCAGGATGGTCTTGATCTCCTGACCTCTTGAGCCGTCCGCCTCAGGCTCCCAAAGTGCTGGGATTACAGGCTTGAGCAAAGGTAAGCTATTTTTTTTTTTAAAGAGGTGGGGTCTCACTATTGTCACCCAGGCTGGAGTGCAGTGGCATGATCATGGCTCATGATAACCCTGAACTCCTGGGCTCAAGTGATCATCTCTCCTCAGCCTCCTGAGCAGCTAGGACTACAGGCATGAACCACTGTGCCTGGCCACTTTTATATTTTTTTTTGTAGAGATAGTGTCTATGTTGTCCAGGCTGGCCTTGAACTTCTGGCTTCAAGTGATCCTCCTGCCTCAGCCACCCAAAGAGCTGGGATTACAGGTGTGAGGCACCATGCCTGGCTCAGGATGTGGGCTAATTTTTTTTTTGAGAGGGAGTCTCACTCTGTCGCCCAGGCTGAAGTGCAGTGGCACGATCTCAGCTTGCTGAAGCCTCCGCCTCCCAGGTTCAAGCTATTCTCTCACCTCAGCCTTCTGAGTAGCTAGGACCACAGGTGTGAACACCACACCCATCTAATTTTGGTATTTTCAGTACAGACGGGGTTTTACAATATTGGTCAGGTCAGTCTTGAACTTCTGACCTCAAGTGATCCCCCACCTCGGCCTCCCAAAGTGCTGGGACTACAGGTGTGAGCCACTGCACTTGGCCCTGTTTTTGTTTTTTCTTTCGAGACAGAGTCTTGATCTGGTTGCCCAGGCTGGAGTGCAGTGGCACAGTCATGGCTCACTGCAGTCTTGACTTCCTGGGATCAAGTGATCCTCCCACCTCAGCCTCCCGAGTAGCTGGGACTACATGCACACACCACCATGCCCAGCTAATTTATATTTTTTGTAGAGACAGGGTTTACCCATGTTGCCTAGGCTGGTCTCGAACTTCTGGGCTCAAGTGAACTGCCTGCTGAGGCCTCCCAAAATGCTGAGATTATAGGCATGAACCACTTGCCAGATGTGGGCTATTTTAAGTTTTTCTTTTCTCATTTTAAAACATGATGTGGTTAATCGCTATTTCAAAGCAAAAACTCTACATATTTATGTGTTTTGTATATATTAATAAATATAGACCCACACACAGGTTTGGACGCTGGTTTTGGTGAAACTGTATCAACTTTGTTAAGTTTACCCAGGAAGAAGTCATGTTCCCAGAAGAATCACTGAGACTAGACTCAGATGTGAAAAACTGCGCTCCAGGTGGCAAGCCACTTTCTGGCCCTGGGGTCACAATGGCCAGCCAGAGTCACTGTAACTTTGGGTGATGGAGATGACCTACCACACGTAAAGCCTGGGTCAGGAGAGATGAAGCATGAAGGTCGGGGTGTCCAGGCTTGTGAACAGTGGCCTGTGTATCACCAGACCCCACACACCAATGACCCCCACTGTTCCCACCCGCTTTACCCCAGGGAAGGGACTGCTGAGGAAAACCCACCACAAGAGAAGATCCTACTCATTCAGTCAAACCATATCCCCAAGCACACAGAGAGAGAAGCCACACGGGAGAATGTGGGCCCGGCCCCCAACACCCCTCACATGGAAGGACCCCGCTGTGGTGGTCTCCTGGGGCAGGAGGATGCTGTGTCGACCTCCAGAGTCAATCTCTAGCATCGGCCTCCAGTCTGGCCAGCAGATGGCCAAGTCCAGATGCTCCTGCCTCTGTATCCTTGTCTCACTCTCCCTGGCTTTCCCTCAGCCTCTAGGAAGGACAGGGCTTGCCGGGCACACCCTGCTCTTACATGGTCCATCGAGAGGTCAGGGACCTTTGTTTGCAGTGGACCCTCTAGCTCTCTGCCAACATTTCCTTGGCCCCTGGGTTTAAGCGACAGACCTTGGCCTCCAGCTTGGGTCCATCCCAAACCAGAGAAGGCCTTTCACCCCCTGCAAATGATGTGATGGAGGTGTGTTGATGGGAGGTACCCCTGAGGCCAGGGTGGCAAGCAAGGAGTCCTACCCTCTAGTGACCAAAGGCATACTGGGCTGCAGGTTTAGCCACCAAGTCCCGCCCCAGTTCAGGAAGAATTAGATGTCCCCTGGTCCACTGTGAACCTTTTTAATTGCATATACAACACAGCCAAGGAGAAGTTACTGTGTCAAGTTTCTTAGTCAAGGTGTGGCTGGGTCCAGACTCTGATGTCAAACGATGGAACTGATGTGGGGGTGATGATGGTCACCGCACAGCCTGCCTCCCAGCTTAGCATCTCCCAGGCGGTAGCCAGCAGGCAGGTTAAAATTGTACAACCAAGATGCCACCTGCTTTCATTGCAGTTGGCTTCTCCAGAGCTAGGCTTGATGACTGGCAACGCTAAGCCACAAAGTGTCCAGAGGGTGGTACTCACATCCTAGGCATCCACAGTTGTCCCCCTCCGACTCACCAGTATGAGGTTAAATCGGTCGCTTGCCAAGGCGGAGGGATCCAAGCTCCGAATCTGGACCTTTTTCCTCTCCATGCAGCTGAGACGCAGCTCATGGGCTAAACTGCAGAAACAGAGGGTAGGGGCATGGATGCTGTAGCTGACATGCATGGAGAAGATTCAGGGGTCTCTGGCCTTCCCTCCCCCCTGAGGCCCATCTCTCCTCGTCAGCCCGCTCCATAGTACTTCTCAGCAATGGAGCTGAGCAAGATCCCCGATTATCTGAATTTGAGTTTCCCCACAGAACACTCAGGAAGATGAAAATGAAGAAGTGGGTGGCCCATTTACAGAGTCAAAGAGTGGGAGTTAGAGGGACTTGTGCCTGCATCATCCAGTACAGCTCCTTCTCCAGAGACAACGAAAGTGCTGGAGATGGAACAATGGTCTGGAGGGCACTCCAGATGAAACAATGGTCTGGAGGGCACTCCGCTGCTGGGAAGAGCCTGGGGATACGCTGCCTCTTGTTTCGCAGTGTGAGGAACAGATCTAACTAGAGTTTTAACTCTTTCTGTCTCAGAAGGAGGAAAACAGAGGTGGGGCCTACCCTGCCTGATACCCACGGTGTTTCTGGCCTTCCCTAAAGGGGTCCTGCTCCAAGGTGCGAGGCTTGTGCCCCAGGAAGCTGCCTTAAATGCAGGGTTCTTCACTTACTCATGTACAGTGGGGGCAAGAGACGCAGGGTTGGGCGCTCAGGTGTTGGAGTCAGACAGTTTCCCACTTCTAGCTTTACCTTGAGCAAATCACTCCACTCTGAGCCCCAGTCTCTTCCTCAGGAAATGGGGGGAAGTACCGGCCTATCTCACAGGGTTTTAGTTAGAATTGTATCAGGCATCATAAGTACTTTGATAAAGTTTAGTACACACACATCCATTTAATGCCCCATTTTTGGTGACAACTCATTAGAAGGGAAAGAAGCATGCAGAAATGTCATGGGAATGAAGTTGTAGGATCTTCTACTAGAATGACTTATGAGTACCAGAGAATAGACATCTCTGCCTATGTCCCCATCCTCTCTCCCTAGCCTCCTGCAAGAGTCCCTCTCCTTCAGTCTAGAGAGAACAGCTTTCTCAGGGTGGGTTTAAGCAGCAGAAGGCAGGCTCTGAACTGGAGCCCCTCAACTGTGCAGGTGCCTCACGGGGTAGCCACATGGTCTGTCCAGATTGGATTCTTGTACCACGAAAATAAGAAACAGGAAAAGAACATTCATGAAGAAAACATAACAAAGAGGCATTGTCTTACTGGCAATAATTGGTGACGTTGAGAAAACCCAGTTGGCTTTTTCGGAGCATGGAAGATGCATTAAATCCCATCCTGGCAATCTAGATTTATTACAAAAAAGAGAACAATTCAATGAAGATTTATTTGTTATGGGATAATGGAGAATGTTTTTCGTTCCACAGGACGCAATAAAGGAAATAGGCACTAAATTGGCAGAAATTTTATGCATAAAAATCCAACTGTATCCTTTCCAAGTCTCCTGTCCTTGGAAAGAGGAAAGGCCCAGCACAAGAAAGTGTGAGCGAAGGCCGGGCGCAGTGGCTCGCGCCTGTAATCCCAGCATTTTGGGAGGCCGAGGCGGGCGGATCATAAGGTCAGGAGATTGAGACCATCCTGGCTAACACGGTGAAACCTCGTCTCCATTAAAAATACAAAAAGAAATTAGCTGGGCGTGGTGGCAGGTGCCTGTAGTCCCAGCTACTCGGGAGGCTGAGGCAGGAGAATGGCTTGAACCCGGGAGGCGGAGCTTGCAGTGAGCCGAGATCACACCACTGTACTCTAGCCTGGGCAATAGAGCGAGACTCCGTCTCAAAAAAAATGTGAGCAGGAAAGTCTGCTCAACTCTGCCATGCTCTCCATCCACATACACCCAGGGGGACGAAGCCACCAGGTGCAAGAATGCAGCAATGGGACTGCAAACAGGCCTGTACTGCTTTCCATTCCACCTGTGGTGACCCAAGGCTGGAACTATACGTTCCATTGCCTACCTTGACAACAAAATATGCTAGCATCTAGACCTGTATCAAGATGGCCTGTATTCCAAACCATGCATCCTGGTCTTCTATTTAAAATAGAAAGCTGGGTCGGGCATGGTGGCCCACACCTCTAATCCCACACTTTGGGAGGCCAAGGTGGGCGGATTATTTGAGGCCAGGAGTTCAAGACCAGCCTGGCCAACATGGTGAAACTCCATCTCTACAAAAAAATACAAAAATTAGCTGGGCATGGTGGCAGGCACCTGTAATCCCAGCTACTTGGGAGGCTGAGGCAGGAGGCTCACTTGAACCTGGGAGGCAGAGGCTGCAGTGAGCCGAGATGGTGTCACTGCACTCCAGCCTGGGCCACAGAGTGAGACCCTGTCTCAAAAAAAAAACCCAAAAAACAAAAAACAGTTACTAAAATTGTATCACACTGCCTCCCAAGATTCCTTCAGGAATGACAAAACAGAACTGCTGAAGAAGGCTGGGCGCGGTGGCTCACACCTATAATCCTAGCACTTTGGGAGGCCGAGGCAGGCAGATCACTTGAAGTCAGGAGTTCAAGACCAACCTGGACAACATGGTGAAACCCTGTCTCTACTAAAAATAAAAAAATTAGCTGGGCATGGTGGGACGTGCCTGAAGTCCCAGCTACTCAGGATGCTGAGGCAGGAGAACTGCTTGAACCCGGGAGGCAGAGGTTGCGCTGACCCAAGATCATGCCACTGCACTCCAGCCTGGGCAACAAAGTGAGACTCCATCTCAAAAAGATAAATAAATAAATAAATAACTGCTGAAAAAACTTAGCAAACAAGAAAATGGGGATGGAAGGAGGGGGCTCTTGGCTGTTCTTACTCTTGTCTTCTTTCTGTCAGGGAAAAGCTGGGGCCACACCCCCTGAAGTGTCTCTGCTAAGTACTGCAGGGGCATCTAATTGGCACCCTTTCAACAGTGGATGGACAGGTGCTGGCAGGAGCGGAGGACAGGGGGGCGAAGGGGTGAGGAGCCCACCTTTTTCTGCTTGTCCTCTTCCTCAAGCAGCCGCAGTCTCTTGCTCTCCATCTCCTTCTGCCGGATGCTCTCTTTCGTCAGGGGGTTGCAGTTGTTATGTCCAGGGAGCAAGCGGAAGTAGCGTTTCTTTTCAGGGTCAAAGTAAAACCCAGGTAGCTCTTTACACAAAAAAATTAAATGCATCAATTTCAACCACTGTGAACTGACCACCTGAGTGGGGTGCCCAGTGGCCTGTCCCCCCACCTCATGGCTGCCTGTCTTTTCTGAGAGCGGGGATGAGCTGCCTTGTCAAGCAACATCCCGGACTGTGCTCAGTCCTGGGGGAGGCAGTTTGCCTCAGGACCACCATTCCTGATGCACCCAGCTCCCTCCCTGAGTGTTTCAATTTGCTCCTGGAACTCCTTCCGAGCCAGGAATGGGTCTCAGCCTTCCCTGTGCGCAGGGGCCAGGAGTCCCACCCAGCAAGTGGCCTTACCTGGCACAGAGGAGGCCCCAGCTGTGCCAGACGAGGTCGACGGAGACTCATCATCACCGTGGCTGGAATCCTGAGCCGACTGTGCTGCCTGGGAGTGGGACCTGTTGACACACAGTTGTGTTAACTTGGAGCCCAGGGCTTGAGTTCCAGCCATTCTGACTGGGGGTCCATTCGGGCAGTTCTGCAGCCTTCACCTCTGATCTCTGACCTGATTACTTGAGAAGCACTGATCTCCTTTTGCAAATACAACAAAATAGGGCAAGGTTTTGGTTTTTCACTCTTTTTTCTTTCTTTAAAAGAGAACAGATGTCAGTGATTCCCTCTTCTTATTTTCTCACTTAAGCATTTTGTGAGGTCTTGTGGAATTTTCCAGATTAAAAGAAAAAATAGAAATCTCTGCCAATAAGAATTTTACCAGCTGGGCTTATTTGTCAGCACAACGGCAGTTACAAGGTTAGGTGAATTTCATTCTTTATTGGATTCAGTAGCATGAAGAGTTTAAATTGTACTTGACTACACAATCTCACAGACAGAAAAATTGGGCTTTGGGGGACAGAGTTGATTAGTTCAGTAACACTGGGATAGAGCCGTGGCTAAAACACTTGATGTGTAAATCCACAAGTAGCTTCTGTGGGAATTATAGGCTGAAGGATGTAGTAGAGGCGCGTGCCACGCCACCCAGATAATTTTTGTATTTTTAGTAGAGAGGGGGTTTCGCCATGTTGGCCAGACTGGTCTCAAACTCCTGACCGCAAGTGATCCGCCTGCCTTGGCCTCCCAAAGTGTTGGGATTACAGGCGTCAGCCACCACGCCCGGCACAGTCAACTTTATTTTAAAAATACATTTAATGTTGCCTTGGCCTGGCGTGGTGGTTCACGTCTGTAATCCTAGCACTTTGGGAGGCTGAGGCAGAAGGATCACTTGAGCTCAGGACTTTGAGACCAGCCTGAGCAACAGAGTGAGACCTCATCTCTTAAGGAAATAAATAAATGTCATGTAGCCTGGCGTACAGTGTTTCCAAGTCTATACTAGTATTATACTAGCATAATGTCCTAAGCCTTTGTGTTCGCTCATCACTCACTCACGGACCTCCAGTCCTGCAAGCTCTATTCCCAGTAAGTGTCATATATAGGTATACCATTTAAAAAAAATCTTATATCCTCTATCTTTACTGTATCTTTTCTATGTTGAGATCCACAAATACCACTGTGTCCTGCCTGCCTCTTGCATTCAGTAGTCAGATGCTGCACAGGTTTGCAGCCTAGGAGCAATGGGCTACACCCATATAGCTTAGGTGTGTGGCTGGCTGTACCATGTAGGTTTGTGTTAAGTATGTGCTATGATGTTTGCATGACACGACAGCCTAATAACATATTCCTCAGAATGCATTCCCCCTCGTTAAGTGAAGCACGAGTGTATATCCTTGTCCAAGACTTAGGCTGAATAAAATTTGGTTTCCACAAAGGTATTTTCATAAAAAGTCTACAAAATGGAAAAACGGTTTTCCAGCTGTATCAGATAACGTCTACCTCCAGCCTTATGGCGAATGCCCTGGCCAGAGGTCGTGGTCGCTTAGGAAAGAACAGAGAGTGGTCCTCTCTCCTCATTACTCAGTGTGGTGGGCTGGCCCACCACAGCCACATGCCCTGGGAGCACGTTAGGAAGGCAGGCTCTCCTTAAGACCCCTCAGACCCACGGAATCAGAACCTGCATTGGGACGAGCCCCCTGGTGATCTCCATGCCTCTGAGCATGTGACATGCCATGCGTACAATGCCAGAAGCACACTGGGCAAAAGTGGCTCCCCAGAGCGGCACACTTACCTGTCTTCAGGATCACGGAGTCTGAACCAAGGGTTCTGCTGGTGGCTTCCTCTCCCATGTCTTCTTCTACTCTGCCAGCTATTTTTATTCATATCTGTTCCTAAAAGAGAAAAACAAAAATTCCATGGATCTCTGTGCGTGGGCGTGGGCTTTTCTGTTTGCTTCTTGACAGCTGCTTCATGTTCAGCACCAGCAAAAGGCTGGCCCACCCTGGGTTACCATCAGATTTGCCACACCAAGCCTTACCCGGGAAGGGCTGCCTCCAGCACTCTCCCAACATCCTTCCCACTTCCTTCCTGTCACCCCTAGTTGACCACATAGCTCCCTACTCCACAGAAATAGGGACGGCTGGGCACGGTGGCTTATGCCTGTAATTCCAGCACTTTGGGAGGCTGAGGTGGGCGGATCATGAGATCAGTTCGAGACCAGCCTAACCAACACGGTGACACCCCGTCTTTACTAAAAATACAAAACTTAGCCAGGAGTGGTAGCGTGCACCTGTAATCCCAGCTACTCAGGAGGCTGAGGCAGGAGAATCGCTTGAACCTGGGAGGCGGAGTTTACAGCGAGCCGAGATCGCGCCACCGCACTCCAGCCTGGGCGACAGAGTAAGACTCCATCTCAGAAAAAAAAAAAAAAAAAGAAACGTTGCTAGGCATGAATCCCCTAACTTCACTCCCTTCTGCTCCACAAATACCTGCCTTTACTAATTGTCTTCTTCTGGCTGGGCGCGGTGGCTCAAGCCTGTAATCCCAGCACTTTGGGAGGCCGAGACGGGCGGATCACGAGGTCAGGAGATTGAGACCATCCTGGCTAACACGGTGAAACCCCGTCTCTACTAAAAAATACAAAAAACTAGCCGGGCGAGGTGGCGGGCGCCTGTAGTCCCAGGTACTCGGGAGGCTGAGGCAGGAGAATGGCGTAAACCCAGGAGGCGGAGCTTGCAGCGAGCTGAGATCCGGCCACTGCACTCCAGCCTGGGTGGCAGAGCGAGACTCCGTCTCAAAAAAAAAAAAAAACTACTTTGTCTTGGACAACAGGTATCACTGCTCCTTTTCTAAGCAGACCCATCCCACCTGGCTATTGATCTCATTCCTCCCCAGGAACTGCAGACATCTGTTTCTACATATGTTCATGTCTCCTTCTCCTTATCTCAGCTTAAAAACATGCCCAGGTTTTTCATTTGTTAGTGTTCCATTTCTAATCCAAAAAGAATGGGCATATTCTGAAAGAATGGTCTATATCCAGGAACTCAGTGTCTTCATCTCCCAATATTCCTCAACCCACTGCAGCCAAGCTTCCTCTCTCCTCGCCTTTCTGCTAAAATGCTCTTGCTCGTGATCACCTACTTGCCAAAGTGAGTGGTCTCTTTTTAGCCCTTATTCCTGCAACATGCAGCACCAGGAGGCTACATTCTTCCTTTGGCTTCTGTAATATCTTTCTCTTGGTTTTCTTCTTGCTAAATGAATCCTTTGCTCATTTCTCCTGGGTCACACACCCTGTGTGTGCTTCCCATTGTTCTGTCCTAGATCCTCTTCTTTTCAGACTTAACACCATCTCATCTACCAATGCAGATGCAGCTCCAACCCTAATATCCCTACTGAGCATCAAGTTCCTATATGCTGCTTTCTGTCTATTTCCGCAGATCCAACAGGTTCAAAAGTGAGTTCATGATTTCTCCCTAACCCCCGATCTGCTCTTTTGCCTGTCTACATTTCTCTTCTCTGAAAGTAATATCCCTGCCCCTGCAGCCCAAATGTGTGTGTGTGGTTTTGTTTGTTTGTTTTGAGATGGAGTCTCGCTCTGTTGCCCAGGCTGGAATGTAGTGGTGCCATCTCAGCTCATTGCAACCTCTGCCTCTTGGTTTCAAGCGATTCTCCTGCCTCAGCCTCCAGAGTAGGTGGTACTACAGGCACCCGCCACCACACCTGGCTAATTTTTGTATTTTTAGTGGAGATGGGGTTTCACCATGTTGGCCAGGCTGTTCAAGAACTCCTGGCCTCAGGTAGCTGCCTCGTCCTCCCAAGGTGCTGGGATTACAGGCGTGGGCCACCAAGCCTGGCCCCAAATTTTTATCTTATTAATTGTCCTAAACAATGGCTCCTGAACACCATGTGTGGGTTTCCCTATGGATCAGTTATCTTATACCCCAGCTAAAGAATACAGTTGTATTTATTAATAGTTAAGTTACAGGCTGAAAGGCACTGTGCACAGGAAGGGAAGCACGTGTGGCCAGTGTTAAGACTGGTAGGAAAATGGCTGCATGCGGTAGCTCATGCCTATAATTCCAGCACTTTTGGGAGGCTGAAGTGGGACGATCGCTTGAGCCCAGAGTTTGAGACCAGCCTGGGCAACACAGTGAGACCTCATCTCAAAAAAAGAAAAAGACTGATAGGAGAAATAAGCCCTACTGACATAAAGCTTATTATTATTACCAACACTATAAAAAGGTCAAAATTCCTTTAGAGTGCATGTTCTGTATATGAAATGATTCTAATTTGTTTAATTATGTAACAGTGCATGAATACAGCAAGGAACACATGAACTGGTGAGTCAGACTTCAGATCACCCAGAGGAGGCAGGACCGTGTCCCACTCACATCATTATCCTCAACAGGCGGCTGCACAATCAGCAGGACACAGCTGATGAGAAAAGCACTGACAAGTGCCAATTTGGGCCAGGGAGAGCATGTGTTCACCCCTAACTCATATAGGCCCAGGTACAGGCATTTCAATCTGGTAAGGGGGCCTGCCAACATCAAGTAATATAGTTAGCGAGGTTGGGCAAAAATCCTTTTAAAGGCCGGGTGTGGTGGCTCACGCTTGTAATCCCAGCACTTTGGGAGGCCGATGCGAGTGGATTACCCGAGGTCAGGAGTTCGAGATCAGCCTGGCCAACGTGGTGAAACCCCGTCTCTACTAAAAGTACAATTCACCGGGCGTGGTGGCGGGTGCCTGTAATCCCAGTTACTTGGGAGGCTGAGGCAGGAGAATCGCTTGAACCTGGGAGGCAGAGGCTACAGTGAGCCAAGATTGCACCATCACACTCCAGCCTGGGCAAAAGGGTAAAATTCCATCTCAAAAAAAAAAAAAGAAAAAAAAAAAGAAAAAAGTCATTTAAAAAGTCACACTAATAAAGCCTTCCAAATACAGAAAGAGTTTAAAGGCTAGTACGAACACAGTACCTTTCTAGTACTTTTAAGAAGCCTGTTCAGGGGTGGGGAGTGTGTCTTCCCTAAACACAAACACAGTTCATTCTCTACGGCCGCTTTACAGTCCATGCTTGCACTCATCACTCTGCATGACTCTTTGTTCATACTCCCATCTTATACTGGATGTGAGGTGAATTCTGTAAGGCAAACATCTTACTTTGTTCTTTTTTCTATTCCTAGCATCCATGACCTAGTTGGTGCTTAGTAAATTTTTGCTGAACTGAAGCAAGGCAAAACAAAACCTGTGGCTACTTTAAGTCCCAAGTAGCTTCTTTCTGCTCTAGGTTATTTCCATTTACTACTCCGCATACATTTACAGAGCGCCCGCTCCATGTGAGGCGCTGGGGAGTGGGCAGAGATAATAAGCTGTGCTCCCTGGTCTCGAGGCACTGATTGTTTAATATGGGAGACAGATGCACAGACCAACCCCTGCAGCGCAGGATAAGGGTATAGACCCAGGTCTCTCCAGGTGTGGTGGGAGAGAAGGGAGTGACTGCTCCACGTGCCTGGGCTGGAGGTGGGGGAGGGAGGTAAGTGCAGTCTGAAGAATGAAAATGTCAGGGAAGCCTGGCGCGGTGGCTCACGCCTGTAATCCCAGCGTGATTTGGGAGGCTGAGGTGGGCGATCACCTGAGGTCAGGAGTTTGAGACCAGCCTGACCAACATGGCGAAACCCCATCTCTACTAAAAATACAAAAATTAGGCCGGGTGCGGTGGCTCACGCCTATAATCCCAGCACTTTGGCAGGCTGAGGCAGGTGGATCACCTGAGGTCAGGAGTTCGAGACCAGCCTGACCAACATGACGAAACCCCATCTCTACTAAAAATACAAAAATTGGCAGGGCGTGGTGGTGGGCGCCTGCAATCCCCACTACTTGGGAGGCTGAGGCAGGAGAATCGCTTGAACCCGGGAGGTGGAGGTTGCTGTGAGCCGAGAGAGTGCCACTGCACTCCAGCCTGGGCGACAGAGCACGACTCTGTCACAAAAAAAAAAAAAAAAAAAAAAAAAAAGGGCAGTGGGGGCGGCGGGCCTGCAGGCCATCTGGTATGGCCAGAGCCTGAAGTTCAAGAAACTGGGGGGATGAACCTGCAGAGGCAGACAGGGCATGGTCACGAGGACTCTGGGTGGGTGAGGAGTGACATGATTAGAGCTGGTAAGAAAGGGCACCTGAAAGGCAGTGGCATGGGGAAGAAGGTGACAGTAAGAACTGCAGCAGGTGACAGTAAGAACTGCAGCAGCAACCCAGGTGAGATGAACTCACTTATACATTATGGACATGGTATGTGGGATAGCAGAGCCTGGATTTAGATTTAGGCAGCGAATTTCATGGGAGAGGTGGAGAGAGGAGTTGAGAAAGGTTAAGTGAATAACTGGTAAAGTCATGAGCAGGGAGACTAAGAATAAAGGAAGAACACTTTGGGGAGAGGGGAATAAGTCTGATTTTGAACAAATCAATCTCAAGATGCAGGCAATAGGAAATACCGGTCTGATAATACAGAGAGAAACTGAGCCTAAACAGACATATTTGAAAGTCACAAGGATAGGGTGACACGATCTCGGCTTACCGCTACCGCTGCCTCCTGGTTTCAAGCGATTCTTCTGTCTCAGCCTCGCGAGTAGCTGGGGCTACAGGAGTGCGCCACTATGCCTGGCTAATTTTTGTATTTTTAGTAGAGATGGGTTTCACCATATTGGCCAGGCTAGTCTCGAACTCCTGACCTCGTGATCTGCCCACCTCGGCCTCCCAAAGTGCTGGGATTACAGGCGTGAGCCACCGTGCCTGGCCATTAGAGACAATTTTATCTAGTAATAATATAAAACCCAGTATGCATCACAGTTTGTAGATCAGTGCTTCTTAAGGACTATTTTGCCCACCAGGGGACATGTGGCAACGTCTGGAGACATTTTTGTTTGTCACAACTTGGGAGAAGGAGGGGTAGGCTGCTACTAGCGCCTAGTGGGTAAAAGCCAGGGATGCTGCCAACCACCCTACAATGCACAGGGCAGCTTCCATACATTCTTCAGGAAGAATTATCCAGGGCTGGGTGCAGTGGCTGATGCCTGTAATCCCAGCTGCTCGGGAAGTCGAGGCAGGAGGACTGCTTGAGCCTAGGAGTTCAAGACCAGCCTGTGCAACATAGCAAGATCCTGTCTCAAACAAACATAAAAAAAAAAAAAAAAAAAAAGAGAGAGAGAAAAGAAAAAATTATTCAGCTGGTTGTGATGGCTCATACCTGCAGTTCCAACTACTTGGGAGGCTGAGGCGGGATGGCTTGAGTCCAGAGTTTGAGACCAGTGTGAGCAACATAGCAAGACTCCATCTCACAAACAACAAGAGTTACCTGGCCCCAAATAGTGCTAAAGCTGAGAAACCCTGTTCTATGTAGGAAGCACTCAAAAACAATTTGCTGGTAACATAATGCATCTAGTACCTTTGGAGCTGCTCTAGATGTTAAAATCAGGTGTGTTTCAGAAGGTTGGGCTTGTCTTTGTCTTTCAGAGAAACTTTTAAGTACCTCAAGGCATAAAGAATCATAATTTCTAAGAGACTACTATTCTGCCAAGACAGTGTTAATCTCAAACAATAAATAAATACAATTTGGTTTTTTGGAAAATGATTGGACAATATTTATCAAGTAACATATAAATGTACATGCCTTCCTTCCGGGAACTGATCCTCCAAAAATAATTCCAAGATATTTACTACATTTTTTCCGAATCATTTTATGAGGCCAATATTACCCTGTTACCAAAACCAGACAAAGATATAGGAAGAAAAATACAGGTCAAGACTGGGTGCAATGGCTCACGCCTGTAAGCCCAGTACTTTGGGAGGCCGAGGCGGGCAGATTGCCTGAGGTCAGGAGTTCAAGACCAGCCTGGCCAACATAGAGTGAAACCTCGTCTCTACTAAAATACAGAAAATTAGTTAGGTATGGTGGTGCACACCTGTAGTCTCAGCTACTTGGGAAGCTGAGGCAGGAGAATCGCTTGAACCCAGGAGGCAGAGGTTGCAGTGAGCGGAGATCATGTCACTGCACTCCAGCCTGGGCAATGGAGCAAGACTCCGTCTCTCAAAAAAAA
>NW_016807544.1:2630837-2638474 GCF_001698545.2 Rhinopithecus bieti | reverse complement strand
GAGGAGAAAAAGTACTTAGGAATATATTTAACAAAATTAATGTATGGCAGGTACACAGAAAACTATAAAACACTGTTGACAGAAATTACAGATTTAATGCAAGCCATATCAAAATTCCAAATGCCCTTTTTTTAGCAATGGATAAGCAGATCCTAAATTCATACTATGCAAGGGACCCAGAATACTCAAAATAATTTTGAAAAAGAACAAAGTTGGGAGGACTCACACCTCCCAATTTCAAAATTCACTACAAAGCTACAGTAATCAAGACACCATGTTACTGGCGTGTGGATAGAAATATAAATCAATGGAGTAGAATTGAGACCAGAAATAAACCCATATGCCTATCTATGGTCAACTGGTTTTCATCGAGGTGCCAAGACCATTCAACTAAAGAAAGAAGTGTCTTTTCAACTGCTGGGACATTTGAATATCAAACTGCAAAAGAATGTATTTGGATCCCTACTTCATACCATATGGGACAATAACGAACCCAAATGGATCTAGATCTAAAACTATAAAACTCTTTGAAGGAAACAAAGGTATAAATCATCATGATCTTGATTAGGCAATGATTTCTCAAATATGACAGTCAAAGCGCGCGCGCGCGCACACACACACACACATTGGGCTTCATCAAAATTGAAAACTTCCGTGCATCAAAAGACACTAGTTAGGGCCGGACACAGTGGCTCACGCCTGTAATCCCAGCACTTTGGGAGGCTGGGACGGGTGGATCACTCGCAGACAGGAGTTCAAGACCAGCCTGACCAATATGGTGAAATAGCATGTTTCAAAATACAAAATACAAAAATTAGCTCGGTTTGGTGGCGGGAGCCTGTGGTCCCAGCTATTTGGGAGGCTGAGCCAGAAGAATCGCTTGAACCCGGGAGGTGGAGGCTGCAGTGAGCCGAGATGGTGCCACTGCATTGCAGCCTGGGCGACAAGAGCTAAACTCCGTCTGGAAAAAAAAAAAAGAACCTACACAAATAGCCAACTGGCACATGAAAGGATACCCAACATCATTAGTCCTTAGGTAGATGTAAATCAAAACCACAGTGAGATACCACTTTATTTAATTTTATTTTATTCCCTCCTACCCTCCTTTTGGCTGAAGTGCAGTGGCGCAATCTCTGCTAACCGCAACCTCCATCTCCCCAGCTCAAGCCGTCCTCCTGCCTCATCCTCGGAGTAGACGGAATTACAGGCGAGTGCCACCACACCAGGCTAATTTAAAAAACATTTTTGGCCTTCCGCCACGGCCGCCATTGGAGAGTAGCAGCCATGGCTCTGCGCTACCCTATGGCCGTGGGCCTCAACAAGGGCCACAAGGTGACCAAGAACGTGAGCAAGCCCAGGCACAGCCGCCGCCGCGGGCGTCAGAGCAAACACACCAAGTTTGTGGGGGGACATATCCGGGAGGTGTATGGCTTCACCCCGTACGAGCTGCGCGCCATGGGGTTACTGAAGGTCTCCAAGGAGAAACGGGCCCTCAAGTTCATCAAGAAAAAGGTGGGGACGCACATCCGTGCCAAGAGAAAGCAGGAGGAGCTCAGCAAGGTACTGGCCGCCATGAGGAAAGCCGCCGCCAAGAAAGACTGAGCCCCCTCCACTGTCCTCTCCTTGAAATAAAAAACAGCTTGACAGAAAATAAAATAAAATAAAAATAAAAAATATTTTTGTAGAGACGGGGTCTCGCTTTGTAGCCGCCCAGGCTGGTCTTGAATTTCTGACCTCCAGCGATCCTCCCACCTTGGCGCAGTGTTGAGATGCCAGGCGTGAGCCACCACGCGCGGCAGCAATTCTGAGATTTAACACAGCGAGCCGGTATGTGCCCAGCGTATGTGTATGTAGTGTACAGAATATGTGAACCACCTTCTATAAAGGTTCATGCACCAGAAGGTCGGCTCTCTCTCACAGTCTCGCAGTTTTCCACACACAAGCGGCAAATATTTTTGCACCGGTCTCCAAAATGGTGTCTGGTTTGGGAGCCCGCGGCTTCCGGAATTACAGGCTCTTACCTGCTTCCAGGACACCATTCCAGGCCTGGCCTCAACAGGCCCAAGGCGCAGGCCCAGAGGAGGCGAGGGCGGCGGGTGCGCTACACCCAGTAGGGGGCAGCCCCGGGCTTCCGCGCCACCCGCAGTGCTGGCCCCCCCCCCCCGCCCCAACACCGGCCAGCTGGGGAGCCAAGTGTGGGGATGGCCTCGCCTCCCCGGGAAGTAGGCTTGACAGCAGAGGGGTAGGTCCAGCCTTAGCACTAGGCCAAAGCTCAGAATGGGGGAGGGGCTCCATCTCCCCACGGGGCTCTCTGGTTTGGAGGCCTCGGGGCTGTTCTGATTTCCAGGCTGGGCCTCACCATCTTGTTTAGCACATGGTTAGGGGCCCTAGACTAGAGCCCAACAACCGGGGCTCAGAGACTGGGGTATCCTGGGGCTGCGGGGTTGATTCTTGGGCGGATGAGAATGTTCTGGAATTAGACAGCAATGATGGTTGCACAATCTTGCCAATTAAAAAGCCACCGGATTGAACCCTTTTTAAAAAAGTGAATTTTCGGGTATGTGAAATATCACAGCATGGTGTAGTATACATCATATATATATTTATATATAAACTACATATATATACGATGTTTACTACACCGTGCTGTGATAGTTAAAGTGAGAAACATCCTAGATATCCAACAACAGGGGAATTTTGTTAAAAGTCTGTAGACCAGCTGGGCGCGGTGGTTCATGCCTGTAATCCCAGCACTTTGGGAGGTGGGCGGATCACAAGGTCAGGAGATAGATGAGACCATCCTGGCCAACATGGTGAAAACCTGTCTCTACTAAAATACAAAAAATTAGCCAGGCTTGGTGGCGCGCGCCTGTAGTCCCAGCTACTCGGGAGGCTGAAGTAGGAGAATCGCTTGAACCCTGGAGGTGGAGGTTGCGGTGAGCCGAGATCGCGCCATTGCACTCCAGCCTGGGCAACAAGGGCGAAGCTCCGTATCAAAAACGAAAAAAAAAAAAAAAAAAAAGTCCGCATACCAGCGGGCTGCTAGTGTGCAAAACGCTAACTCCACTGGTTTGTAAAGCTGAATACAAAGTAGCTTCCACAGGCCAGGGCGGTGGCTCACGCCTCTAAAGTCTCAGCACTTTGGGAGGCCGAGATGGGAGGATTGCTTGAGCCCAGGAGTTCAAGACCAGCCTGGGAAACATAGTGACACACCACTCCCTCCCCCGGCCCCGTCTCTACAAATAATTTAAAAAGTAGCTGGGTCTAGTGGTGCGTGCCTGTAGTCCCAGCAGTTAAGAGTTGTTCATTGTAAAACAACAACATTCTGGATGGCCGACTTAAAAACAACAAAGTTTTCTGTTAACATTTATTTAAGAAATAATTCAGGCAGCAGGCTTTGTACTAATGCCCACCCTGAGTTGGTATTTTCAATCCTATTTTACAAATGAGGAAACAGGCTTAGAGGGCTAGGTACCACACCCAGGGTAAGCTAAATGGTGGAACCACCTCTGTTGGTAGGACCCCCAGGCCTGGTTACCCACAAAACATCACCTCAACTCTAATTTCCATCCTTATTTAAAAATCAGAGTTTGGGACTTTGGAACTGTTTCCTCTAGGAAGCTGTCCCCTCAGTTTTCTTTGCTTCTGGCTGCGCCGCTGGAGTCACAAGACATGCCTGTATAACACCATGGTGAAAGGTGTCATGGTTTCTGAAGCCCCCGGGACACCCATGAGGCGTGGAAGAGCTAGCTTTCTCGTTAACACACAACTCAGAGTGAAGGCAAGGGCCAAACCCAGGCCCCACCACTTGCTAGTTCGTTCGCTACCCCTCACGGACAACCAAACTGCACCCCTTTCTGCGTCTGACAAGCACATCATAGCGCTGGTGCTGGGAAAACTTAGTGCCTGTGAAGCAGCCAGCATAGTGCTGGCCATTTCGTAAGCGTCAGCCACGCCTTACCTGTTATGCTGACCTGAACATTCACGGGGACACCGCCCCAAGGCCCGCAGCCCAGCCCCCGCCAGGTGTCTGGTGGGGCCTTCAGCAGCAGGGCTTAGAGAAGCGCTTAGAAAAACGCCCTCAGCGGCGACACTCGGAGTGCCCTCCCTGCGTGTTTACGGTTGTAGCGCTGATCCGGCCGGAGGGCTCCACGCGTCCCCGAATGGGCTGAGCGCACCGCCCCAGCTGCCACCTAGGCCCGGTGGCACCGGCGTTCCACGTGCTCGCTCCTCCCCGCCCCTCCCCGCCCCTTTCCTTGGCCTTCCTCGCCGCGCCCGTCTCCCACCCCGAGCTCTGCAGCGGGCGCGCGGCAGCCCTCGAACCGACGCCAGTAGGCACCCCAGGCAGCACAGACTTACCAGTTCAGCAGGTCCCTTCCGGATTCCCCTAGGGCTCAGTTGTGCAGAAGTTGGGCCGAAGCGTGCAAGGACCCGGAAAGACCAAGGTG
Organism: Rhinopithecus bieti; assembly: GCF_001698545.2. Lineage (NCBI taxonomy): Eukaryota > Metazoa > Chordata > Mammalia > Primates > Cercopithecidae > Rhinopithecus > Rhinopithecus bieti. The sequence continues at coordinate 2,634,026 of NW_016807544.1, read as the reverse complement.
TAGCGTCAGCCAGTTAGGTGGATACGTTTTGGTGTTGTAGCAGCCGATAGGGCTATAGCGGCCGTCCTTTCCTTCTCACTGGACGCGGCTTCTGTCTGTCGACGTCAATAGGGGCGATCCTACGCAGAAGGCGGGGAGTGGGGCTTCGGCTCCTCCCAGGCTTGGCCTGTCTGGGCCGGATGCACGTGGAGGCTGGTCCGGGAGCGCTTGGGGGTGGGGCCAGGCGCACGTGGGGGCGGGGCCGGGGGGGCTGCTCCCGGAGCAGCGAAACTGTCTGGAGCTCGTTTCCTGAGAGGCCGTGTCCTCCACCCTCCGCAGGCTGATCCGGCCCTGGAGAAGTCCTCTCTCTGTAGTGGAAAGAGCGAAGGAGTCTGTGAGGCGAGGGACAGAAGTAACGTGATGTTATGACAGGCGGCGATGCCTTGGGCAGTAGCCTCAGGCGGCCGAGGCCGCGGCCCTGGGTCTGTGTTCAGGGTGTAGCGTAGCGAGCCCTGACCGTGGAACCGGGGGGCCTCCGTGCTGGCTCCAGTACTGCTGCTTGCTGTGGGACCTAGGGCGAGTCTCTTCCCTTCTCTAAGCCTTGATTTCTTCTGTTGAGAGAAGGGATCGGATCTATCATTCTCGTGTCGTCTGCAGCTTGGAGTTTGCTCAGACCACCAATATTTCTAGAATGACCTATGTGTGCTGTGCCTGTCAGCTGACGGTTTTGAGATCTAATGAAGGGAAAACGGAAGCGTCTAATGTGCTTGTGGCCCGAAAGAGACAGTTTGTGAGGACAGCTGGGTTCACAGAGGCCAGGCTTGTTGGGGTCCAGCAGCAGGCGTGGTGCGTCATGCGGCTCCATAACCCAGGCCCCTGCCCGCGGCTGGACCCGTTAGAAAGCAGGCGGTGGGGTTCATCCATTGCACCCCGTGCGAAGGCATTTTAGCCCTTAAAGAGGAAGCTAGGATTTCAGGCTAAACTCCTGGCTGTTAGGAGTTTATAGATAAGTGCAGGGTGTGGAGCGGGGCCGGGTGATGAGGGAAATGAGAGAAGTGGGCATAGTCAGAATAAAGAACCGCTTCATGAAGCTTGAGCGGCCTTGAAGAGAAGGCAAAGAAAAATTCTACCTGAACAAACAACGTGGCTGGAGGCCGGTTCAAGTCGGCTGGATGGGAGAGGAGTATGGAAGCAAAACTCGGTAGGGTGGGTTGGAGCTTGGTGACGCAGGAATTGCCAGGGAAAGAGTAGTCAGGCCGGGCGCAGTGGCTCACGCCTGAAATCCCAGCACTTTGGGAAGTTGAGGCAGGTGGATCACTTGAGGCCAGGAGTTCCATACCAGCCTGGCCAACATGGCGAAACGCCCTTCTCTACTAAAAATACAAAAAATTAGCCGGGCTTGGTGGTGGGCGCCTGTAATCCCAGCTACTGGGGAGGCTGAGGCAGGAAAACTGCTTGCACCCAGGAGGCGGGGGTTGCAGTGAGCCAAGATAGGGCCGTTGCACTCCAGCCTGGGCGACAGAGTGAGACCCTGTCTCAAAAAAAAAAAAAAAAAAAAAAAAAGATAGACAATGGGAGGCTCCGAGGGTTCTAGAGTTGGGAAGTGACAGGACTAGAACTGTGCTGAGAAATCACCGTGTTGGGGGTTGGGGAGAAAAGACTGTGGAAGGCAGCTGGGAGACCTCTAAGGAACTTACTGCAGCAACAGTCCTTGTGAAAGGCAGTGAGGGCCAAACCAGGGTGGGGATAGCCAGGATGGAATGGCAGGGTGCAGATGGGAGGCAGGATTCAGAGGGAGAACAGGCCAGACTTAACTCTTGGGGAAGAGTCGAGCTGGATTTTCCACTGAAGAGCCAGGGGACACTGAAGGAAGATGGCAGGAGAAGTTGGCTTGGGCTTGCTGAGTGAATGAGTGGCTGGCAGCCGGCCAGCAGGCTGTGCTGAATGTCCACGGAGAGGACAGTGAGGTGGGCATGAGATATACCTTGGGAGCCTGCAACACACACAGAGAAAAGATTAAAGAATGTTTGTTAATAAGTGAACAAATGAAGTTTGCTGGGCCTTGGGCACATCATGAGGCATTCCGACCTCAGTTTCTGAACAGGTTAGAATGAGATAAGACACCTACTGAGACAGGTTGTAAGGAGTAAGCTCTGATGATGGAGTACCTCACCCAGGACTTGGTGCACAGCGCCCATTGGTTAAGCTTCCTAAATTGTGAAGGTAGCTTGGTATCTAGATGATGTATATTACCTTCAAAAGTAAAAATTATTTTTTCATTTCATCTCCAGAATTTGAAGCCAAGGCAAATGTTGTAATGAAAAGGAATGAATCTATAGAAAGAGGTTGGAAAATACATTGCACGTGACAAAGGCTAAAAAATAGTGTGTTTTTTTGTTTGTCTGTTTGTTTTGAGATGGAGTCTTGCTCTGATGCCAGGCTGGAGTGCAGTGGTGCGATCTCGGCTCACTGCAACCTCTGCCTCCCAGGTTCAAGCTATTCTCCTGCCTCAGCCTCCCAGGTAGCTGAGATTACAGGCGCCTGCCACCATGCCTGTCTAATTTTTTGTATTTTTAGTAGAGATGGGCTTTTGCCATATTGGCCAGGCTGGTCTTGAACTCCTGACCTCAGGTGATCTGCCCACCTTGGCCCCCCAAAGTTCTGGGATTACAGGTGTGAACCACCTCACCCAGCCTTCAAATACTAGATCTTATTCATTCTTTCAAACTATTTTTTTGTACCCATTAGCCATCCCCACATACCCCCATCTCCCAAAATATAAAATTTAAGTATTAATTTAAACAAATCAACATTTGTTTAAATCAACTGCAGGAGTTGTCCTTTAAAAAAAAAAAAAAACAAAACACAACAGGCCAGGCAGTGACTCACGCCTGTAATCTCAGCACTTCGGGAGGCCCAGGTGGGCAGATCACCAGGTCAGGAGATTGAGACCATCCTGGCTAACACGGTGAAACCCCATCTCTACTGAAAATACAAAAAATTAGCCGGGCGTGGTGGCAGGCGCCTGTAGTCCCAGCTGCTTGGGAGGCTGAGGCAGGAGAATGGCATGAACCCGGGAGGCGGAGCTTGCAGTGAGAGGAGATTGTGCCACGGCACTCCAGCCTGGGTGACTGAGCAAGACTCCATCTCAAAAAAAAAAAATACAAAAAATTAGCCAGGCGTGGTGGTGCGTGCCTGTGATCCCAGTTA